>NW_026332003.1:0-374 GCF_001194135.2 Octopus bimaculoides
GAATTTTTCAACAAATTCATTTTGTCTTCATATGCATTGAATCTTGTATAAAATATGTGTTTATCGAAAATATTTCGTCGTCCCATTATTTCCCTCTTTTCATGTTCTCCTTTTTGCCTTTTTTGTTTTGTTGTTGACTGAGACAAAGCTCGTTCCTCTGATATTTCTCTCTTTGAACCATCATCTCTCTCATATTTACACCTTTTCTTCTCAACTCCTTCTTTATCCCATTTTGGTTTTAAGTTCCTTAAATCTCTATTCTGAGGGGTAGGTTTTGTTTGGTTTTCCATCATGAATCTGTAATGAAATACAAGGAAAACATTTAGCTTTGTGAAAATATTCAAGTTTCAGGGAGATGATGTTTACTTCATTAT
>NW_026332004.1:0-454 GCF_001194135.2 Octopus bimaculoides
GAAGACAGATGAGGAACATCCAGAGTACGAAGAGACGGTAGGTGAAGGAATTCCATTCACAGCTAGAATTGCGTTAAGATAATATTTATCTACTGCAGTCCTTATTTAGTTCCTTATTATCGATCCTTTCGTTATGAACTGTAAATTTGGCCACAAGAATTTAATTCGTTAACTATCAGGTCATCTCATAAGTTCTGTCCCATTTTACCGTTTTTAAAATTGAATGAAATTTAGTATTTTAGAATGTCTAATAGGATTAAAAATTATTTTTATGCATTTGTGCACATTTAAATCAATTTTATTTTACAGAATAATAGAATTATAATTTCTTTGATTAAAACCCTTTCTAACATGGAAGTATCCAAAGAGCATTTGAGGCACATAATGCTTTATGAATGCAAAACAGGAAACTCTGCAGCCGAAGAGACTCGAAACATACACTCAGTTTATGGGA
>NW_026332005.1:0-280 GCF_001194135.2 Octopus bimaculoides
CACATGTACATATATATCAAGTGGGAGATATAGAGGTAGAATGATGAGATTATAAGATTGTTAAGCAAACAGACAGTGAGATGCGCACACATATATCGATGTATAGATAGATTGAGCTTTATCTTTGGCTATATAAATATGGACATGTAAATCAATAAGCAGGGAGGACAGAGTTTGTTTAATAAGATCAATGAATTGACGCACAGACTAGCAAAAATAAGCGAAACATAGGAAACATTAAAAAAAATGTACATGGAAAGAGTCATAGACATATTTGTCC
>NW_026332006.1:0-334 GCF_001194135.2 Octopus bimaculoides
TTTATACATATATTACCACACATACCCACATACATATATATGGCAAAATTTACATACATACAAACATACCAACGTACGGAGAGAAACTTGCTTGTTCCTTAACGGCACACATATATACACACCCGCATATATATGTACACATGTACATACATATAAATGTATACACGTACATATACATGTACAAATAATATATGTGTGTGTGTATTATTATATATTATATATATATTATGCACATATATTATATATATTATATACACATATATATAAATATTGTATATTTATAGATATATTATATATATTATATATATATATATATATTATATATTATATATAT
>NW_026332007.1:0-253 GCF_001194135.2 Octopus bimaculoides
GTGTGTGTGTGTGTGTGTGTGTATACGTTATGCTGATGTTTACGTGCGTATGTTATTAAAAGAGTAGAAAAGCAGTAACAAGCTTTATAAAAACAATTTATCAAAGAGTGTGAAAAGAAAACACACAGACACACACACACACGTATATATACGTGTACATGTATGTATATGTGTAAGTATGCAAATATGTATATTACATACATGTAAATTTATACATTTACATATACGCATGTATATGTGTATTCATGTCTAT
>NW_026332008.1:0-307 GCF_001194135.2 Octopus bimaculoides
ATATATACATGTATATATATACATATATATGAACGATGACATTGAGAGATAAATGCACACATAAAAATCATATTAGTGCTTCTCTGAACGTATACATGTATATATGAACATATACACGTATTTGTATATGTTTCTAAATACGTGTGTGTGTGTGTGTGCAATTGCTTCATCCGATTCCCTCTCCTCCTCCTCCCACCCCCCTCGTATTTCCGTCCTACCAATTCTGCTTCCAGTCACTCAGAACTGTAAAACATCTTTTAATCTGTCCAGACATTTACTCACTTCATGAACATGAACATTATAATAA
>NW_026332009.1:0-232 GCF_001194135.2 Octopus bimaculoides
TATATATATATATATGTATATATATATATAGAGAGAGAGAGAGAGAGGGAGGAGAGAGAGAGATAGATAAACATGCACCTATGCATAAAACATGATATACATATAATATATATACATACACACAGACACACATATCTATATATGTATGAACACACATACACTCATACTTGCATACATACACACAAACACTCACACATATATTACACATACATACATACATACATACATACAT
>NW_026332010.1:0-303 GCF_001194135.2 Octopus bimaculoides
ATGTATGTATGTATGTATGTATGTATGTATGTATGTATGTGTGTATGCCACAGATAGACAGATATACATAAAACTAGTAATGTTTGTTATCATGTTCAGTTATACTAAAAACAGTTTTGAATTAATCTGAATGGTTATTCCATACGTTTGTAGAGTACACATTTATTAGGACAGTTGCAGTAGATTCCAAGTTTTCGGCCAATGATGTCCGAAACTTCGAAGTCACTGTTATTGTCATGTTAGAAAATAATAAATATACATAAATATATATATGCACATATATGTGCGTATATATCTATATAT
>NW_026332011.1:0-213 GCF_001194135.2 Octopus bimaculoides
ACATACATACATTACACACACACATACACATACATACATACATACATACAAACATACAAACAAACATAATCACCAGAGAATTTCTAACAATGACTACATTACGAAAAGAAGATAGAGAGAAAAACAAGCCGTCTGGAATTGCTACATTCTCTCCCCCTCCCCCTTCCCTCTCTCTCTCTCTTTCTCATTATCACACACACACACACACACACA
>NW_026332012.1:0-310 GCF_001194135.2 Octopus bimaculoides
GTGAATATATTGGCATCTAAATCACAGAAAAATTAAAATAATACTGACATCACATTTTAACAGTTATATTAACCGAAATTACGTAACAGTAGCTTGAAATACCAAAGAATAAATTTATTCAATAAAATTGTCGTTGGCGTCAACTTCAACTACGGCCTCCAGACAACTTCGGAATCTCCTACAACTCTCCTGGACGATCTGCTTGTTTAAGCTGGTGAATGTTGTCATAATCCTTACCTTCTGTTCAGCTTTGGTGTTACAAGGAACTTTATTGGCCTCTCGCTCGCCTGCGCCCCACACATAATAATCA
>NW_026332013.1:0-210 GCF_001194135.2 Octopus bimaculoides
TACATGTACACATTCATGCACACACACCTACATTTACACAATTAGACACACTCACTCACATGCACACATAAATACACCTAGAAATGCATCCCCATTCACATAGGGATACATATGCACATTCTCACACATGGATTCACAAACACACACACCTTTACATATGCACACACACACACACGCATGCACATAAATTCACACATGCACTCACACACA
>NW_026332014.1:0-369 GCF_001194135.2 Octopus bimaculoides
AATTTTGGAAAAATTAAATGAAAAGTATTTTAAAAGAATATTTGCATAGTTTTCAAATACAAGGGGCATTTTACTTGTTTCTACCTGTCTCAGTCTCTCTTGTTTAATCTTGTGGGTTCGAGGTCGTTCGATTCCGCAAGAGTAAACAAGAGAGATTGAAAGAAGAATCGTTAAACATAGGGATAACCTGAGACTTGGAATAACGACTGAGCAAAATCAATTTTTAAGAGATTTCATGCAGACATGCTCGGTCGAATGCCGGCCCGCACGCATGCGCGCACATATCTGTGAGCTCTCTCTTTAAAAGAAATCATTAAACTAATTTCTAAAGCCGATCATGCATGTATATATATATATATATATATATAT
>NW_026332015.1:0-215 GCF_001194135.2 Octopus bimaculoides
AAATCCATTCACAGGGCTTTGGTCGGCCTGAGGCTATAGTAGAAGACACTCAGAGTGTCATGCAGTGGGACTGAACCCGGAACCACGTAACTGGGAAGCAAGCTTGTTACCACACAAACACGCTTGTGCCTAAATATATACATGCATATATATACATATATATACATATATACATAATTATATATATATATATATATATATACGTACATACATAT
>NW_026332016.1:0-436 GCF_001194135.2 Octopus bimaculoides
AAGGTCAAAGGTACAAAGTCCAGTATTCAAGTCCTTAGCAATTGGGTGTCTCAACGTTTTTGTTTTTAACAAAAGAATGCAGGTAGACGGTAAGTTCTGGCAGAGAAATTCCTAAACATTTATGAATTTTTACATACCATAAGATTAGTACCAGGCTTGAGAAAAAAGTACTAGGGTCGTTTCATTTGACTAGAAATTCTTCAAGGCGGTGCCCCAGCATGGCCACAGTCGAAAGACTGAAACAAGTAAGAGACACATGAATAAACAGTACAATAGTTTCTTCACAAATTAATGCAAATAAAGAAAGCTAGCCCATCAGATTAGCGGAGCATCAACTGTTCAACTTTAAACATACACAATAAAGTCCTTTATATATACAATGTACTTAAGGCCAGAATTGGACGAAATTACATGGATTTGGGCCATAGAAGTAAAT
>NW_026332017.1:0-391 GCF_001194135.2 Octopus bimaculoides
TATCTATCTATCTATCTATCTATCTATCTATCGATCGATCGATCTGTCTAGTAGCCTGTCTTCCTACCTATATTTCTATTTATCCATCTCCATTGTCATGGAACCTTACCTCCCAAAAAACAAAAGCAATGTTCTCTTCTAACCCCCCCCCCCCAGTTTTATATAAATAAACAAGCTATTTGCACATTCACAAAATTTTATTTGACAAGTTCGAGAAAGGAACATGATAGATCGCTGACCATTACATTTATATGTTTTTTCTCCTTGTTTCTCTCCTTATTTCTTTCTGTATTCCTTTCAGTTGAAGAGTGTAGGCTCGAAACGTCAAAGACTTTCTCTAGTCCCGAGCGTTAAACTAATACATCCATTTGTTGTTTACACCACCTGTCTT
>NW_026332018.1:0-218 GCF_001194135.2 Octopus bimaculoides
AGCTAGAATATTAAAACTTAGTGTGCATGCACAGCAGAGTTCAAAGTCAATCTGTGCCAAGCGGCTTCACTTTGCGTGCAGCAGCTTCGTTACTGTGGCAACGGTCCGGATACTTATTGATCAGACATCGTAATACCTACATACATGCGTACGTACACGCATACGTACATGCATAAATACATACATACAAGCATACATGCATACATATATACATACAT
>NW_026332019.1:0-208 GCF_001194135.2 Octopus bimaculoides
ATGATGATGATGATGATTACTAACAAGTTATTGAGTGTATCTGTAGCAGTAATTGTTAGTATGAAACAGTTGTGCGTGTATGTGCGTATCAAAGAAAAGTTGTTTGTGTGACTTATGTGAGACTATGCGAATAGCTTTGTAAGTGCAGTTGCACCCGACTTCCCATTAACGACTGAAGTCTCTTTTATACAAAAAAACAATCTGCGCT
>NW_026332020.1:0-313 GCF_001194135.2 Octopus bimaculoides
TACTGTTAATTAATTTAAACTAATATCAATAGCTAGCATGCGTAAAAGAACTATAAAGGCAAAATTATCCATTAATAATGACGGGTGCTATTTGTATCGCCAGCATGCTACAGATAGACTGCTATCTTTAGCATGCTAATGCTACAAGTAGTACCCTTCATTATAGATAGATAGATAGATAGATAGATAGATAGATAGATAGATCTAAATACACATACGTGTAAATATATATATATAATTCGGTCTTAGTAGACGCATTACAAGTGATCTTCTTCTAGCACATTAACAGTCCACCTAGTGGTCTCCTTTATAT
>NW_026332022.1:0-486 GCF_001194135.2 Octopus bimaculoides
ATATATATATATAATACACACACACACACATATATAATACAGCTGCAATTGTCAAATGGGATCCATTGATGTATTGAAAGTATGTGTGTGTTTTGTGAATGGGTTTATAACAACTGTTGTTGGAATATTGCTAATTCACGAAGAAAATGTTTACAGTTCAATGCTTAGCTTAATCTTGAATATTTAACCACCTTCCCTTATTAGCCAGAATAGAGACATCATTAAAAAAACATATCAATAAAAAAGATTATCTTTTGTATCTGTGTCATATTATTAAATAAATATCTCCTGCTTTTGCAGATATTTTTCTATGAGCTTTCTGTCACTTGTTTCAGATTTCAATGTGTGTGTGTGTAGGCATGGCTATGTGGTAAGAAGCTTGCTTCCCAACCACATGGTTCTGGGTTCAGTCCTGCTAAGTGGCCCCTTGTGCAAGTATCTTCTGCTATAGCCTCAGGCCAACCAAAGCCTTGTGAGTAGATTTGG
>NW_026332023.1:0-201 GCF_001194135.2 Octopus bimaculoides
ATAATAATAATAATAATAATAATAATAATAATAATGGTATAAAAGATGGGAAAATATTCTACTCAATACCACAGATTTGCTTTGTCAGTTGTTTGACTTTAACCAGTTGAGCATGTGCCTTGGTGACTGACGATATGTGCATCTCTGATCATGAGCAGAAGTAGTGGAGGTGCATCATAGTCATATGTTGAGAGGAATTCT
>NW_026332024.1:0-556 GCF_001194135.2 Octopus bimaculoides
ACTAGTCGATTACATCGACCCCAGTGTTTCACTGGTACTTAATTTATTGATTTTGAAAGGATGAAAGACAAAGTTGACCTCAGCGGAATTTGAACTCAAAACGCAAGGACAGACTAAATGCCGCTAAGCATAATATCACCTGGCATGCTAATGGTTCCAGGGAGCCTTTCTACTGTGGGTACAGAGCCTTAGATATTTGGAGAGCGGTCCAATCAGTTACATCGAAACCCCAGTCTTCAATCTGGTACTAATTTTATCAACCCTGAAAGTATTAAAGTCAAAGCTGACCGTGACACAGTTTGAACTCAGACTGTGCAGACAGATGAAATACTACCAAGCATTTCGTCCAGTGTGCTAACAACTTTGCCAACTTGCTCCCTTCAATAATGTTTTAATAATAAACACAATTTGACTGCTTTACATATTTATTAATTGTCTTTATTTTTTACCTCTTTTACAGGTGAGTTCAACCAAAAATATACCATAATACATATATTTATTACATAAAAAGGGATTTGACAAATCCAGGCGGTGTGTGGATATATATATATATATA
>NW_026332025.1:0-645 GCF_001194135.2 Octopus bimaculoides
CACACACACACACACACACACACACACACAAACACACACAGGAGAAGGGAAAGAGACAGAAGACGAAAGAAATGCATTGAAAGCAAAAAAAAAAAGCATAAAAAACACATATAGTTATATGCATGTATATTGTGTTCATAAATTCAAAGTTTGTTACATGAATAAATTAGAAAATTCAGGTGAAAGAGTAATTTTGTTTCACACAATAACAAAAATTGAACAAATATATATTATATTAGTTTTGATGCGATTTTTATATCCAAAATATTTTTTTTCCGTATTTTCAACAACACAATGGAATAGAATGCATTTTGTGTATTTTACATTCGTTTTATTATATTTATATTATTTTAAAGAGTGTATATAATACGATAGTTTATGTTTTATATTTCTTAATATAATACTCCATATGTATTTAAATTTGTCTACGATGAAAATTTCAAAATTTTAGGAATTACATATCTATAAAAGTTATGCGACTACGAATTTAAATATATATACAAACCTACATACACACACACACCCACACACACATACACATAAATATGCATATATATGTTCATACATATCCATATATACTTGTATATATATAATATATATTCATATGTATTTATATATAAGTACATTTATGCTATGTATATATAT
>NW_026332026.1:0-639 GCF_001194135.2 Octopus bimaculoides
AACAACAAACAAGATGAGGACAAATATCCGTCAAATGTAAATAATATTTTCTTATTCATTCATTTATTTCGGAAGGTGATTGACATAGTACTAAGTTCGAACTATTTTCAAAAGAACAAAAGAAGGAAGATCCCAGTATTAATTTAGATGAATAAAAATATAGATAAATAATTCGTGAGTTCGATTCTTGGCGTTGCGTTGTGTCCTTGCTCAAAACACTTTATTTGATGCTATTATTGTCGATTCAACTGCCAAAAATGAATTCTGCAAGTAATCCAAAGGGCCAACCTCGTCATATTCTGTCTCACGCTGAATCTTCAAGAGCGCTATGTTAAGGCTGCATTTATCTGTTGCGTTCTCAGCTACTTGCACGATAATATCACGAGCCCGGCTGTTGCGTTGATTGATTCAACTGGAACACTTGACCCCGTAATTAACAGAGTGCCAGTGAGTTATTAATCTATACTTTGATTCATGTAAATTACTGCTGAATATTCCTTCTATCATTCTTTAGAAAATAGTTCGATCTTAGTACGAATATATTTCTTTGAAGCCACTTCTTTTGCTAAACCTATTTTATTATTTACTTTTATATCTTTATGATCCTTTGAATTAATTTTCCAATCTTTTAATAATTTG
>NW_026332027.1:0-412 GCF_001194135.2 Octopus bimaculoides
TAATGTTATAATAAAAAAAGCACAAATCTTGTTAAATACAGCTACCTAGGGTTTCTTGGTCAGAACAATAATTTATTTCACTATTTATCAAGCTGAGAACAAGAGGTGGGTGGGGACAAACAAAGACACAAAGATACAAGCTTATATAACTATACCTTCGTGTCTTTGTTTGTAGCCAGCCTTGATTTCTTTACATCCCTGTAATTTAGTCATTCAGCAATGGAGACCAATAGAATAAATACCAAACTTTAAAAAATAAGTACTGGGGTCAATTTGTTTAATTAAAACCCTATAAGCTGGTGCCCCAGCACGGCCACAGTCCAATGACTGAAACAACAAAAAAATAAATAAATAAAAAAACACATATATGACTTTCTGAATATGTAAAGTATAGCCAACTAGTTCAGAAACT
>NW_026332028.1:0-230 GCF_001194135.2 Octopus bimaculoides
TGTTAGTCTTGAAGAGAGGCAAAATCAAATGTATGGACGGGCTAACGATGTCGTCAGGGGAGGTTATAAAGCAGATAGAAAAGACTGGCTATAAGTACTTAGAGATTTTGGAAATGGATAAATTAATGGAGAAAGAAATAACAGGAAAATTTAAGGTGGAGTACTTGCGCAGACTGAGACGGAATAAGATTGAAGCTATCAACACCTGGGCGGTTTCACTCATTAGATAT
>NW_026332029.1:0-253 GCF_001194135.2 Octopus bimaculoides
TAATGATAACCATCACCACGATGACGACGACGACGACGATGATCATGATGATGATGAAGATGATGATGATAATGATGAGGAGGAGGAGGAGGACAACGGTGATGATGGTCATGATGATGATGACGACGATAGCAAAATATTTATTAATGTTTAGAAATTGATAATATTTCAAAGCAATTCCGTATTGAAAATTGAAAAATAAGAAAAAAAAAAAAAAATTAAATAAGATAAAAAAGGAAAAAAAAGACAAAAC
>NW_026332030.1:0-277 GCF_001194135.2 Octopus bimaculoides
TATATATATATATATATAGATATATATATAGATATATATATACACATGTAGATATATATATGTACGTTATATTATATTAGTAGGTATGTATATATATCTACATATATACATTTATATAAACCTACGCAGAAGTATGTCTGTATATATATACAGAAAGAGAGAAAGAGAGAGAGAGAGAGAGACTTACATATACATGCTAGATCATGTATATACATACACACACACACATATATATATATAATATAACATAATATATATACATATATATATATACAAT
>NW_026332031.1:0-408 GCF_001194135.2 Octopus bimaculoides
AAAACATGAATGAAAGAATAATACTTAAAATAATGAATGAAAGATTTAAAATTTAAATAACTAACAATATAAAAAAGCCGCAGCTATCTTATAAAACATATCAATGTATTTTAAATTCTAATATATAATAAATTAATAATAAGACTAAGAGTCGTAAATTAAATAATATTATTAAATAAGATAAAATACTATTATTGATTTAGTCTTATAAAAATGGTACTGTCATTACAATATAAATCCTTAAACTCCCTAAAATATTAACCTACTAATAAATAAAAATAAAATATAACTACTAGAATAATTAAAGAGGAAATATAAATAAATACACCCCAACGCACGCCCTCATACATACATACATATATATATATATATATACATACTTACATATATATACAAATATACATAAGA
>NW_026332032.1:0-314 GCF_001194135.2 Octopus bimaculoides
ACTCGAATGTACACATAAACTTTCGTGTTTTTTTTTTACACTTCATTACCAGCACAACCGGTACCTTCGTTACAAGAAATACTCTATAGCGACGTATATATAGACATCGTTATACATTAATTAATTACGACCGCTGTTTTCTTTGTATACTCTTGACAAGTGTATATCTTGTTTTACAATTTGTAAATTGACTTAATCAGCTCCAATAAAGAAAACAGAAATTACATCCAATAAAAAATGGTTAATTTCCTTTAGCGATCTAAAGAAATATTGCTGTGTCGTCGAATATGTTCATGTATATACCTATATATACA
>NW_026332033.1:0-285 GCF_001194135.2 Octopus bimaculoides
TGTGTGTTTGTACCCCCACCATTGCTTGACAAGTGATGTTGCTGTGTTTATGTCCCTGTAACTTAGCCATTTGGTAACACATCGAAAAAATAAATCTTGGGCTTAATTTCTTCAACGAAAGGCGGTACTACAGCATGGCCCCAGTCACATAACCGAAAGAAGTAAAACAGTAAAGAAAGTATGCCATTTTCATCCTGAGCAATGCCGGGTATCTCTGCTAGTATATATATATATCTATATATATATATATGTTAATTCTCTAAATGAAGTATTAACAGTAACTGC
>NW_026332034.1:0-427 GCF_001194135.2 Octopus bimaculoides
AATGACAGATCAATCGGACTTTCAAAGAGGTCAAATCGTTGGTGCTAGTATGGCAGGCGTTAGCATAACAAAAACAGCCGGAATGTTAGGTGTATCAAGAAGTACTGTCTTGAATGTAATGACAGCCTTCGAGAAAGAGGGAAAATCCTCTTCGTCGAAACAAAACTCCGGAAGAAAACCAAAATTTTCAGATAGGGACCATTGGACTCTTACGCGAATTGTTAAAAAGGATCACAACAGTACAACTCCCAAAATTACTGCAGAGCTTAATTACCACCACGAGAACTCAGTTTCTTATTTCTTTACTGCCCACAAGGGGCTACACACAGAGGGGACAAACAAGGACAGACAAATGGATTGAGTCGATTATATCGAGCCCAGTGCGTAACTGGTATTTATTTAATCGACCCCGAAAAGATGAAAGGCA
>NW_026332035.1:0-340 GCF_001194135.2 Octopus bimaculoides
CTACAACCTAGGGCTGACCAAAGCCTTATGAGTTGATTTGGTGGATGGAAACTGAAAGAAGCCTGTTTTATGTGTGCGTGACTTTGTGTCTGTGTTGTGCCCCACTACCACTTGACAACCAGTGCGGGTGTGTTTATGTCCCTGTAACTTAGTGGTTAAGCAAAAAAGAATGTTAGAATAAGTACCAGACTTTAAAAAAAAAAAGACAGTAAGTACTGTGGTCAAAAAAGGAAGTACATGGACTGACCATGAGAAAAATATTACCTCACTTGGAAACAGGTGAGGATTGGCAACAGGAAGATTGTCCAGTTGTGGAAAAATCCACCTCAACAAAATTCCG
>NW_026332036.1:0-209 GCF_001194135.2 Octopus bimaculoides
ATATATATATATATATATAGATAGATAGATAGATAGATAGATAGAGCGATAGATAGATAACTAGATAAATAGATAGACAGGAACGTAGACAGATTAATTATCGATTAATATATTGTGTATATTTCAAATTTTGTGTCTATTTTCCTATGATTACCTAAGCATCCTCATCTACATCTATCAGTACACTCATCCTTCCTGCATACACACAC
>NW_026332037.1:0-453 GCF_001194135.2 Octopus bimaculoides
TATATATATATACGAGGTCTGATCAATAAGTATCCGGGCTGCTGTCATAGTAACGAAGCTAAAGCACGCAAAGTAAAGCCACTTAGCAAAAATTCATCTTGAACTCTGTTGTGCATGCGCACTAAGTCTTAACGTTCTAGCTCACTTCCGTTATTTACGGCAGTGCTTGGAAGGAAGATGTGTAGTATGTGATCGTCGCACTGACCATGACAGAAAAATGTTGTCATGGCGATACATGCTCAGAGGCCAACACAAAGTTGCAGAAAGTGTATGGAGAGGAGTGTATGAGCACACAAGTGTACCAGTGATTCAGACGTTATATATATGCTGCCAGAGACAAGTCCCTTAATGGCCGAGTGAACTGAATACAACGCACAGCCCGGTTCAGGAATCGAAACCAGAATCTTACGATCATGAGTCCAACACCCTATCCACTAAGCCACGCGCCTCCAC
>NW_026332038.1:0-369 GCF_001194135.2 Octopus bimaculoides
ATCGTCTCTGTATAGACCACCCTTAACATTTGGGAATTGGTCTTCTAATTTGTATAGAATGCATGTGCAGACTAAATCAGCTATTTGTGCTGAATCGGAACTTCCCATGGGGACATCAAATCCTTCTGGGGTGTCCTTACGTGTCCATAGTTTGTTATTGAACTTAATTATAGAATTTCTTGCTGCTTTAATAACTTTAAATTCCTCTCTAGACATACCCGCCTTCTTATGAGCAAACCAAAGTGCTTTGTTTAAAATAATGGGGTTAATTGATGAATAAAAGTTAGATATGTCAAACTGGATAAATTTGGCGTTGTGCTTGTTATTAATGTTACGAAACCATTCAACTACCTGCAAAGAATTGGACCA
>NW_026332039.1:0-221 GCF_001194135.2 Octopus bimaculoides
ACACATATATTAAATCTTGCGTTGGATATACGGTATTGTTCCTGTGGTCTCCCACCCTGATGTATCCATTCTTACCATAATTTGAATTCTAGCTCATGCTGAGCACTTCAACTCTAGCCCGTTCTTATGTATTGTTATATTCACAATATCTAATAATACAAAAAATTACAGTTTATGTTTATATATATGTATATATATATATATATATATATATATATATA
>NW_026332040.1:0-438 GCF_001194135.2 Octopus bimaculoides
CCAACCCATGCTAGCATGGAAAGCGGACGTTAAACGACGATGACGATGACTATATCAGAAAATACACAAAACACAACTAATTAGAAAATAAAAACTTAATTACCTCATATATTTTGTCAACCCATATGCTTCAATCAGAGCATGAACTAGTTTACCCTGGAAGTAAAAATATTTAAACAGGTGTAAGAGACAATGTTCTAATTAACGCAGATACAAAGGTAAAAATCAATATGATGCCATCACCAGATCAGTGTCAGGTAACTGTTAATTGTGTTAATTGTTCCAGTCATTTGACTGCAGCCACACTGGGGCACCACTTTCAAGCACTTTATTATTTAATCAACCCTAATTAATGGGATGAGAAGCCACATTGACCTCTGTTAGGTTGGAAATGTCCATAAGCATTTTATCAATAAGCCAGAAGAAATGTCAATAAGC
>NW_026332041.1:0-301 GCF_001194135.2 Octopus bimaculoides
ATATATATATACATAAAATATATATGTACATATATACTTGTAGATGTATGTATATGCATATATATATATACACATACATGGGTACGTACGTATGTATGTATGTATGTATGTATGTATGTATGTATTTACACGCGTTCTCTGAGAACACTCATGCACTGGACAGGAGACTATTGTTTCACAATGGAAATAGTATATATATGGATAATATGTATATGTATTTATAAATATATATATATATATATATGTATATATATAGCTATATCTATATCTATCTATCTATCTATCTATCTATCTATCTATC
>NW_026332042.1:0-385 GCF_001194135.2 Octopus bimaculoides
TTTTCTTCCTCCGTCTTCCCTTCTTTTGGACTTTCCTCTGTTTCTGAAGAAGAGCGTCTGCTCGAAACGTAAAACCATCTTTCTCTCCTTTCCTGAGCGTCTGCTAATACATTACATGTACCACGTACTCGGGTTGTGGCTGTTTCATGTTTGTTGTTCTTTTTTAGATTTACTACATACATACATACGTACATGTATAGATCTGTGTGTGTGTATGTGTTTAGTGCGATTTAAACTTTAGATTACAGTATAAATCACCAAAATTTAGAACACCATAGGTATTCCTGTTCGTATCATTGTCCTCATATCATTAAGTATGAATCCGCAGTTTGGGGACGTCACAGAGTGCACATCAAAAGAAAGCATGACGTCCATGAAATATTAG
>NW_026332043.1:0-104 GCF_001194135.2 Octopus bimaculoides
AATTTTTAATAAATTGAATTTTATTGAGTTTTTACCTGTAAATTTGGATTCTTATACCTGATATTGTTATATATATATGAATGTATGTATATATATATATATAT
>NW_026332043.1:285-559 GCF_001194135.2 Octopus bimaculoides
TATATATACACACACACACATATATATATATATACACACACACACACACAAACACGCACAAATATATATAAGTGTATGTGCGTGTATCAATGTACATGCGTATGTGTGTGTATGGACATTCATATATATATATAAGTATATGTGCGTGTATAAATGTACATGCGTACATGTGTATGTGTGTGAGTGTACATGCATACACATACATGCGTGTATGTATGTGTGTGTGTGTGTCGGTATATGTATGTACATGCGTGTATATATATATATATATATA
>NW_026332044.1:0-201 GCF_001194135.2 Octopus bimaculoides
TATATACATATATATACATATATATGTATGTATGTATGTATGTATGTATGCATACACATACAATTACAAATGCGTGGTTATTTGATGAAATATAATAGATATATTTATATGCATACCTATAAATGTATATTGACATAACATATAACGTATGTATATGTATATACATATATATATATGTGTGTGTGTATATATATATATATA
>NW_026332045.1:0-627 GCF_001194135.2 Octopus bimaculoides
CCCAGGCACGAACCCAAACTGCATCTCATCTAAACTGACTATCTCCCTAACTAACTAGTTGGGCTATGACCCTCTCCGTGACATTCATTACCTGATCTAAAAGCTTGATACCTCTGTAATTATTTGTATCTAAAGCGTCACCTTTACCTTTGTAGCAGTTGACTATGGTGCTGCTACACAAGTCATTGGATATGACTCCTTTGTGTATCACCTGGTTAACAATACAGCTGACTAGGATATAGCCGACACTGCCAGATATTTTGAGCATCTCTGCAGTGATTCCTGATGGGCCGGAGGCTTTCCCTGTCTTCATACTCTTAATTGCTTTATCTACCATATAAATTTATATATATTTATATATACATATATTTATATATATTTATATTTGATAAATAAATTCAAAAAGGGATCAAACTCTTTTACAGGAATTTTATCAAGAAGCCAGTGTGTAAAAAAATTTGTAAGGGAAATTTCTATTCCCAAGAATATAATTATTTGTTTATATTTATATAAAGGGCATTATTACAGAAAAATAACAGAAAAATACAACGCCACACAGTGGACTTCTAAAAATAACCACAGTTAAGTTTATTTAAAAGAAAGTAGGTAGGCTTCTGTTGGTTGTTT
>NW_026332046.1:0-449 GCF_001194135.2 Octopus bimaculoides
ATTATTGTATATATAACATAATGCAAACGTGTAGCTTTTTTGTGCACTTTCTTTGCATTAAATAAAGTAATAAGAGTAATAGCGTCAGGGAAAAATAATTATTGAGTAAATTGCCTTTACATATTTATCACTATCAGTTACAAGCCTGACATCACAAAATGCGTCTGAATAAACATTGCCGGACAGCAAATAGAGACTCGGACATTGCTTAGAAAATATTTTTCATTTTTAACCTCGTATATAGTACGCACAAAAGGGATTTTGACCTTTAAATTTTGGGGGGAAATGCGGATTATACTCGAGGATTTACGGTCCACACACACACACAAATATAGATATGTGAGATGCAACATTAAAGAGGCCTCTTGACTGACAGAAAGAACAGGAGAGAGGGAGTTGGGTCAAGTGAAGTGCTGACGGAAGGAATATGTGTATGTGTGTGCTTGTTT
>NW_026332047.1:0-492 GCF_001194135.2 Octopus bimaculoides
ACATACATACATACATACATATATACATACATACATACATGCATACATATTTATATATATATGTGTGTCTGTGTGTGTTTTTGTATCTATCAGTCTATCTATTTATCTTTATATATATATGTGTGTGTGTGTGTGTGTGTGTGTGTGTATTACTTCCAACAGCTTGATTCACCTGCACGTGACTTAGTTTCTAAAAGAATCCCGCGACTCGTTCGGGCTTTGATTCCGTGATTGAAGAAACACTGAAAGTCCAACATGGCTACAAAAAAAAAAAAAGATAATGGGCTGCTATTGGTGAAGGAGGGTCGCATGGTGTTGTTAGACGTGAGATCGACATTTCAACGACACTAGCTGCAATAGAAAGGGAGAATTTCTTGGACCGTATGACTGGACAAAAAATGGTGGCGTCTTGCTGTTTGGGAAGTTGACAGAAGCAAGGCCGGCGAATGAGTTCGTGCTAATACGTGTGTGTTTAATGCCTGCTATATACAT
>NW_026332048.1:0-700 GCF_001194135.2 Octopus bimaculoides
TTGCTTCCACACCTGAAACTTCTCTTCTAGTTCTGATAGTGACTCAGCAACTAGTGCAAGGTCATCAGCATAGAAGAGCTCCAGGGGCATCCTGTCTTGAATTCCTCTATTATAGCCTGGAGGACTATGATAAGTGGGAGGGGGCTGAGGACAGAACCTTGGTGGACCCCTACCTCTACCCGAGTTCTTCACTGTACTCATTGCCAACCCTCACCTTACTAACAGCATCTCTGTACATGGCTCGCACAGCTCTCACTAACCATTCTTCTCTCCTTAGTTTCCTCATTGACCACCAGATGAGGGATCAGGGCACCCTGTCAAAGGCTTTCTCCATGTCAACGAAAGCCAGGTACAGAGATTTATCCTTGGCTAGGTATTTTTCCTGAAGCTGTCTTACCAGAAATATAGCATCAGTGGTGCTTTTCCCAGGCACAAACCCAAACTGCATCTCATCTAAACTGACCCGCTCCCTGAGTAGTTGGGCTATGACCCTCTCCGTGACTTTCATTACCTGATCTAACAACTAGATACCCCTGTAATTATTTGTATCTATACATATATATATATTCAATATATCTATACATATATATGCAAAATCGGGATAGCACCTGTGCCCAGCGTCGCCTTTCTGGCACTTGTGCCCGTGACATGCGTAAGGATTTTCGAGCGAGATCGTCGCCAGTGCCCCTGGACTGGCTCT
>NW_026332048.1:710-885 GCF_001194135.2 Octopus bimaculoides
TGCGTAAGGATTTTCGAGCGAGATCGTCGCCAGTGCCCCTGGACTGGCTCTTGTGCGGGTGGCACACAAAATACACCATTTTGAGCGTGGCCGTTGCCAGTACCGCCTGACCAGACTTCGTGCCGGTGGCATGTAAAAGCACCCACTACACTCCCTGAGTGGTTGGCGTTAGGAA
>NW_026332049.1:0-335 GCF_001194135.2 Octopus bimaculoides
AGAATATGAGAGAGAGAGTGAAAGTTAGAGAGAAAAAGAGAAAAGAGAAGAAAGATTGTCACAAAACAAAACGTAGTGATAGACATACAATTCACAATAGACGGATTGACTAACTTGATGGCACTCACAGAAAAACAAAAACAAAAACAAAAAACGTTTTTAGTAGCCCAGGCTACAAACCACATAGTAAATCAATAAAGAGGAGTGTAATGTATAATCCTATGCAGCTGAAATCCAGTAAATTCAATTAGTAATGATTATTTCATTAGGAGTATATTAAATACAAAGTCAGGAGGTATACGATTATGGATATCAACTGGTGGAATAAATATATT
>NW_026332050.1:0-500 GCF_001194135.2 Octopus bimaculoides
TAATAATAATAATAATAATAATAATAATAATAATAATAATAATAGACTGAGAGAAAGCACATCAATAGTTTGACATTTTGATTAGTATTGAGTAGACAAAAGTTGAAGAATTAATTTAGAAGAAAAAAAGAAAAAACAAAAGGAACAGAAATTTTGGCATTTAAACAAAGATTTGTATCAAGACAAGTCAATAATGTATCGGACCTGTAGATCGAACTGTCTGCTTTTGGTGACTCAAGCTTTATTTGTTTTTGGTAACATTTTTTAAGAATTTTTCTTCTTCTTCTTCTTCTTGTTCTTCTTCTTCTTCTTCACCATCATCATCACCACCATCATCTTCATCATCATCATCATCATAATCATCACCATCATCAGTAGTAATAGTAGTCGTTGTTGTTGTTGTTATTGTTGTTGTGGTGGTGGTGGTAGTAATAGTAGTAGTAGTAGTAGTAGTAGCAAAAGCAGCAGCAGCAGCAGCAGCAGCAGTAGTAGTAGTAGTA
>NW_026332051.1:0-226 GCF_001194135.2 Octopus bimaculoides
TAACTAAAACACAAAAAACCTCTCAAATGTCATCATTTCTAAAAATAAACTTGGCAGCATTTCTAAAAATAGCCAAACACCTACTGCTGCTGTCCAAAGGAATAGGTATAAAAGACAAAAGAACAGCCAGTCTGTTACAGTACATCTGATGAATGCCATGAGGCATGAAAGTATATTAGCCTTTATATATTTAATACTCTATATTTAATACTCAATATTTCATATA
>NW_026332052.1:0-549 GCF_001194135.2 Octopus bimaculoides
ACAGACAGACAGACACACATTCTCATTTTTATATATATAGATATAATAATAATAAATCAGTCAGTTTTAAAATTTTGAATTTAGTTTTAAAGCATCTTACGATCGTTTCACAAAAGCGCTTTCCTAATAATGGAATCCTATATTGAGAAGCATTTATAGACAACTCTTCTGCTCTTCAGAGATATAAATTTTGAATTTTGTATAATTTATCGAATGTTAGTTTGTGTTTTTTTTTTAATATGAAGTAATATTATAAAAAGGTGTTTGTTTGAAATATAAATTAAAAATTAAGAATTAAAAATTACTGCTTTGCATTTTGCTAAGTATGAGACTTTAATCTTTTAAACTGACAGATTTATTATCATTATTATATTATATATTTATTATCATTATTATATTATATATTTATACTTATACATATTTACATATATTTTTACAAAAAGTTTTAATACAACAATTATTCAACACATGTATATATCCTTCTGATGAATTTTCTACCTTCTGATGAATTTTCTAATATTGATTTCCTGATATTAATAATAATATATT
>NW_026332053.1:0-234 GCF_001194135.2 Octopus bimaculoides
TACCAAATGAACAACAATGTTCCTATTGCAAATAATCATTGTCAACTGTCAGTGAGTCCTGTGTTTAATTACTTCATAGGGTCTTTCAATTACCAAGCAATTATTCCATCTATTCATCTGATTAACAATCTTAGACAAAACTGTACTTCAGTGTAACTTAATGAAGATCATTGAGTTGATTTTGCTGACCCCAGTGCAGAAGACATTGCTTGACTCCTAGTTGCTGCTTGGATC
>NW_026332054.1:0-298 GCF_001194135.2 Octopus bimaculoides
CAATGATTAATAAAATAGACTATAATAGAAATGCCTTATGAATTAATGAGATTAGCAATCAGGAAATGTCAATAATTAAAATGGAAAATGAATGGATTGCTACTCACCAAATGGTTAGCGCTTATGATCGATAGTTCTATATTTCAATTAGATATTACACTATACTCTTGTTCAATTTCCTTAAACAATTCATTTAAGACCATACCTATATATAACGTATATACATACATGCATATACATATGTATACACATTATATATGCACCAAAATTTGAAGCCAATATATATATATATATATAT
>NW_026332055.1:0-710 GCF_001194135.2 Octopus bimaculoides
TAGACACGCCCACATACACATGCATTCATTCACATACAGTTAAAACTGATATGTAGTATAGAACCATGCATATTTATATATGTATGCATAATTTTGATTTACATATATCTATCATAAATAAGTAGGCAACAAGCATTATAAACTCGTATATATAAATATACCTTAGTCATAATTATATAGTCGAAATCATATATGTATACATTTAATATATGTATGTGTGTGGATATGCGTGTAATTAAGTAACTTTAGGATGTGCAGACGTATGTATCCGAGTATGCATATATATATATATATATATATATATATATATATGTGTGTGTGTGTGTGTGTGTGTGTGTGTGTGTGTGTGTGTGTGTGTGTGTGTATACATATAAGTACATGAATATATAGGTGTGTGTGTATATATATGTGGATGTGTATTTATATGCATATATACATACAAGTATGTATGTATATATATGATTATATATGGATAAGTGCACGTATGTATGTACAGCATATATGCATGCATTCATACATATATATATCTTTTACGAATAGGTAGATATTTATATGTAAATTTATGTAGATATATATGCAAAAAATTAGAATATATAAATTTGCACAAGTACACTGGCGCACAGATTTCTGAATATATACACATAGATCTCGACAAGTATAAGTACACACACACACACACACACACACACACACATATATATATATATATA
>NW_026332055.1:1932-2304 GCF_001194135.2 Octopus bimaculoides
TATATATATATATATATATATATGTATATATACTAATATATATATATATATATATGTATGTGTGTGTCTGTATATACATATATATACATATATATTTATATATACACACACACACTCTCACTCACACGCACACACACGTACGCACGCACACACACATATATATGTGTGTGTCTGTGTATATACACATATGCATGTATTTATATAAATACATATGACATACACGCACATGTAAACACGACACGTTCACCCACCACACACACATGCACACTCACACAGACACACATACTCACACACACACACACATGTACATATATAAATATATTGTATTATATTGATATTATACACACACACACACACACACACACACACACA
>NW_026332056.1:0-248 GCF_001194135.2 Octopus bimaculoides
TGATAATGATGATGATGATAATGATGATGATAATGATGATGATGATGATGGCGTTACTCGTAAGCCGGTCCTCATTGTCCATCATCGCCATCATCATCATCATCATCTTCATCATCGTAAACCACCACCACCACCACCACCACCATCAGCAGCATCATAATCCTTATCATCATCATCATCATCATCATCATCATCATCATCATCTTAATCATAATCATAACCACCAACACCACCACAAACACCGCCCC
>NW_026332057.1:0-255 GCF_001194135.2 Octopus bimaculoides
CAGACAGACATACATACATATATATGTTGCATGCATGTGTATATGTATATACACACACATGCATGCCACTATCTATGAATGCATTTATGTTGATATACATACACACACATGTATATATATATATACATCCATAGTCTGTTGACATGCTTTTTTTTGTATCTGTATTCATAATTTTGTGTATACAAACATACACCCTGATATGCACCTATATACACATGTAGATGTAAGTATATACATATATGTGTATATACATGC
>NW_026332057.1:293-595 GCF_001194135.2 Octopus bimaculoides
CACACACACACACACACACACACAGATGTAAATATATACTTATGTATGAGTTTTCATGCATGATCCTACATGTTTGTGTGTGTATATATTTGTGCATACTCATGCACAAAATCTACATGTTTATGCTTGCATTTGCACCCTCACGTACATACATACAAAATACTGACACTCATACCCACATGACCAGTTGTAAACAACAACAACAACAGCGACAGCAACATCACCTGCAACAACATATCTAACTATATTTACGATGAGAATTTCACTAGCGTGTCATGTCTGACCGATTCTCCCAGGGTATC
>NW_026332058.1:0-507 GCF_001194135.2 Octopus bimaculoides
TCATTTATGCATAATAGGCATTTCCTATTTTTGTTATTATATGCAGGTGCTGATGCTAATATTTTCCAGTGTAGGCTAAAATTGATGCCTTTATCCTTTAGTTCCCATATGTAGCTACTTAATCTGGTAGAATTCCTTCTGTTCCCGTTCCTAAACGTGTAGTAGTGATAATTAAATCTTTGTTTCATACTATTTTTAGTCGCACCCACGTATGCCCTGTTTTCATACTTTGTGTTTACCACACATTGGTATACCACTTCCCTTCTCATGCAGTTATTTCCGAACACGCAGCTTTCCTTTACTCTACAATTGCAAGTTCTACCTGGGTGCCCATAGTTAGTGTGATTAGTGCTAGCATTTGTTATGCTACTGCCATTTATTGCGTTTCCATTTAACCTCAGGGCCCTGTTATTTCCATTACTATTGTTGCTAGCAGTGTTAGGATTCTTACTTCCGTTGTATCTACTACTTCTATTGCTACTTGTGATATTCATATCATTATCATTA
>NW_026332059.1:0-294 GCF_001194135.2 Octopus bimaculoides
TATATATATATAAATATTATATATTATATACAGCAACATAGATCTATATGTATATATTATAAAGTATATATATATACATACCTATACATATATATAAGTATTTGTATATATATGTATGTATTATGTATGTATATGTACATATATATGCATATATGCTTCTATGCCTGTATATATGTACGTATATACATATATTTACATATGTATTTATGTATGTATACATATATAATATATGTATGCTTGTATTTATGCATGTATATATGTGTATATATATATATATATATATAAATATGTATA
>NW_026332060.1:0-300 GCF_001194135.2 Octopus bimaculoides
CATATATATACATACATATACATACATATATATATATATACATATATATAAATACATATACATACATATAAATACATATATATATATGTATATATATACATATCTCCATATACACATACATATATATATATACACACATACATATATACATACATATGTATACATATACATGCATATATACATACATATAAGTATATGTATACATATACATACAAATGTATATACATACATACGTATACATAGATACATATATACACACATATATATACATATATATGCATATATATATATATATATATA
>NW_026332061.1:0-288 GCF_001194135.2 Octopus bimaculoides
AAAAATTTGAAAAAGCTATTAACAAAGGCAAGGTTTGACCTCAGCAACAACATTCAAACATTCACTGTATCCAAATGCCATGATAGCCGATGCGGCACATGCCGATCAATCCATACCGGCCCATATATGAACACAAAAACAGGGAAAATATTCACCAATGCGAACATGAACTGCAAAAGTAGAAATCTAATCTACTGCATCAAATGCCCTAATTGGTACGTTGGCCAGACAGGTAATACACTATCGGAACGCTCACGTGTGCATCGACAACAGATTAAAAACCCAGAA
>NW_026332062.1:0-413 GCF_001194135.2 Octopus bimaculoides
ATATATATATATAATACATATCGTATAGAAGTATTTATGTATTTGTGCATATCTATTTATGTAGTCTATGTACTCATAATTAAATAATAGATTACGTGTATATATTTGAACAAAAACTTTGATAAAGCCATAAATCCAAAGACATGACAGTACTGAATATTCGAAGTGAGATTGAACACAAAATCTCTGAATTACCGGTTGAATGCTTATAATGGAAAAGCTTCCAAATATATTATCATAGAAGTTGTTTCATTTCGGAATTTCTAAGAGTAAATATTCTAGACGCATTCGACTTTTATTTATATACCACTTTAAGTAACATTCCTCGTGATTACGCATCACAAAACTTTATTAGCTGTCGTGTTATACATACAAACATACATACATACATACATATATATGTATATGTATAT
>NW_026332063.1:0-579 GCF_001194135.2 Octopus bimaculoides
GTACGTAAGTACGAATGAACGAACAGACGTACGTTCGTACGGACGTACGTGAGTACGGACGTACGTACGAACGAACGAACGAACGTACACACGTACAAACGTAAGGACGAACGAACGAACGTACGTAGGAACGAACGAACGTGCGTAAGTACGTACGAAAGAACGATCGTACGTACGTAAGAACGAAGGATCTAACGATCGAACGAACGATCGAACGAACGAAAGAAAGAAAGTACGTACGTAATAACGTTTGTTTGATCGTACTGACGTACGTACGTTCTTTCTTTTATTCGTACGTTCAATTGTTCGTTCGTTCGCTCGTACGTACCTTAATTCGTTCGTTCGTTCGTTCGTTCGTACGTATGTACTTTCGTTCGTTCTTTTGTTCCTTCGAACGGACGTAATTACGAACGAACGAACGTAATTACGAAAGTACGTAGGAACGAACGAATGAACGAACGAGCCAACGAACGAGCGAAAGAACGAACGAACCATCGAAATAACGAACGTACGTACGTACGTAGAATAAAACGAACGAACAATGGATCAAACGATGAAATGATCGAACGATGGAACAAA
>NW_026332064.1:0-453 GCF_001194135.2 Octopus bimaculoides
GAGTTAAAAAAAAAAAAAAACCTGCAATCAACTTTGTCTTTCATTGTTCTGGGTGGAAAGTGAAGTGATGGGGGTTGATCAAACAAGACACCAGCCAAGTATTGGAGTTGACTTAGTTGTTCCCTGCCCTCTAACTTGCGGCCTTGTGCCTACATTAGAAACCACTATCATTATTATTATTATTATTATTACTACTACTACTACTACTACTACTACTACTACTACTACTACTACTACTACTACTACTACTACTACTGTTGTTGTTACTACTACTACTACTACTGGTATGGAAATGGATGTCAGGGTTGGTAGAGCTTCATCACAAAACACTTCATGATATTTAGTTCAATTCCGGGTTCAAATCACGCCAGGGCCAACTTTGCCTGTCATCGTTCTGCGGAGGGTTGATGAAATAAAGTACCAGTGAAATAAACGGAGTCCATATAATTGACT
>NW_026332065.1:0-499 GCF_001194135.2 Octopus bimaculoides
TTGGTGAATGCTGCCATAATCCTTGCATTCAGTTCATCGTTGGTGCTACAAAGAATTTTGTTGATCTCTGGCTCAACTGCGCCCTGCCAATAATAATCAAGGGGGTTGCTGTCTGGGGAGTTAAGTGGCTAGGTATTAGGGGTGATGTGGTTGTAGAAATTGTGTGACAGCCATAACTGGGATCACCTGTTTGTGTGGCATGGTGCAGAATCCTGTTGCCAGATATAGGGTCTTCTAGCAGTCAACCTCTTGGTCCAGGGCAACACTGCCTCCTTTAGGCATTTGATATAGGCCTCCGTGTTCAATTTGAGGCCGCGTGGGAAGATGAATAGGGGCATAACGTCGCCATCATTAGTGATCACTCCAAACATCATAATGTCGACGGGATGTTTGATTTTTATCACTCGCGGTACATGTTTTGGGGACAATCTGTCCTCAGTTTACCACCTAAACATTCTGAAATGTTCGTATTGGAGCTTCTGGCGCGAATGCCAAGCAG
>NW_026332066.1:0-544 GCF_001194135.2 Octopus bimaculoides
AGACGAACGGAAAACAAATACTGAAAGTCACCAACTTCTCATCAGTTATCGGCCAGGCTGTCAATGCAATTTCGTGCTATTATCGATAATGTTACTTCCACTCTGGAGGCAACCAGCATGAAAACTTGGTGGGAATCCGACCAAAACATAGAACAAAAGGAGACGAACAAATAATGGATGTACAAGAAATACGGAATTGGACATACGAAAATGTATAAAAGTAATTCGAGACGAGGCTGTTAGTAGACGGACGAGGGACAAAAAAAGACTTAATGAATAAACAGAATATAGCCTTAGGGCCAGGTGAAGACAAAAAAAATACATAGCCGTGGTCTAGCAGTAAAGCAAATGTGGAGTAACGCAAAGGAGAAATGAAAAATGTCCTAAAGGACTAAAGATATGAGAAAGGTAGAACGAGGAACATAGAGAAGCGTAACCGATCCTGTCGAAGGCAATGCGAAAAAGAATGACACCGCCTTAGATCGTGACCGGTCACGTGGTAGTGGGAGGAGAGGGCAAGAGTCAGAGGGACTAGAGAAACTGA
>NW_026332067.1:0-435 GCF_001194135.2 Octopus bimaculoides
AACAACAACAACAACAAAAAGACAGCAAGGCAGAACCATTACTAATGCCATCAATATCATTAAACGTTACTACCATCGCCACCAATAACTCAACTACCGCGCCCATATTACCACCACCACCACCACCACCACCACCGCCACTACAATAATAATCATCAACACTACCATCATCACGAGCACCACCACCGCCACTCCACCACCACTACCACCGCCACCACTGCTACCACTAACATTACCACATCGACACCCCCACCATTAATATCACCATTGCTACTACTACCATTAGTACCATCACCACCACCACCACCAGCAACAACCACAACTCCAACCACCACCATCACAACAAAAAACATCTACTACAAATATTACTACTACAACTGCTGCCGCTGCTACTACTACTGCTACTACTACTGCTACTACTACTGCTACTACTAC
>NW_026332068.1:0-238 GCF_001194135.2 Octopus bimaculoides
TTTATTAAAAAGCAGCAAAATTATCACAAAAACTGTTACTCAGAGTTTCAAGTTCCCGTTCAGTCGGAGAGTTTTGTTTAGGATTCTAAGCAAAACTGTCTGAGTATTAGTTTTTGTGATATATTTGCTGCTTTTTAATAAAGCATATATTACTCTACCTCTGGTATTCGAGTACTATATTTTCCACCTTGTTTCGTATTTATGTGCTTACTCTGGTATACATGTAAAGTCTGTCATA
>NW_026332069.1:0-104 GCF_001194135.2 Octopus bimaculoides
ATTTCTATCTATACATGTACGTATATGTAGATGGATACATGTGTGTATATTGGAACACGCACACATGTGTATATTTGTATATGCGTAGGTACGTATGTGCATAT
>NW_026332070.1:0-530 GCF_001194135.2 Octopus bimaculoides
GCATCCAAGGAGGACAACCGGAAGAATTTCAACCCAAAACTGAGGGTTGGGTGAGGCGCGCAAAGCGGCCTTAAGTTGTCGATGAAACCGCTCAACCATCCCATTAGAAGCGGGATGGTAGCTGGTGGTGCGTATACGATGCATCCCCAGGATTCGTGATAGGTCACGAAAAAGTGCGGCCTCAAATTGCCAGCCACGATCTGTGGTCAAACTGACCAGTACTCCGAACCTCGACACCCACCCAGAAACGAAAGCCTGGGCAACAGTCTCAGAAGTAATATCTGCTATAGGAATGGCTTCTGGCCAACGTGAGAAACGGTCAACACAAGTTAACAGGTATGAGAACCCGCGACACACTGGTAACGGTCCAACCAAATCAAGATGGACGTGACGGAAACGGGCTTCAGGAGAAGGAAATTGTCCAAGAGGGGCACGAACGTGCCTATGGACGTTCGCACTCTGGCACTTCATGCAGGAGCTTGCCCAAGTGGCAATTGATCGCCGCATATTGGGCCAGAAAAACCGAGCAG
>NW_026332071.1:0-1190 GCF_001194135.2 Octopus bimaculoides
ACCACCACCACAATGAAGTATATTTAGACAGAATATAAACACCACTTCTACTCACCTTCTTACTGGTAGCTGACCAATTAATTTGTATCGTAATGATTCACATTGAGCTATGGCACACAAACCACGGGTGGCCACTTTTTCAGCATACAGCTGCAACAAAAAATAAACTTGAGGTTAGCTTTATTACTACTACTATTTCCACAGCTCATGTTAGTAAAAGACTACAACTGCACTCAGATGAAGAAATGTGAACATATTTGATACATTAAGGGAAATATTGTCCAAAATATTTCACTCATATGTCTATGAAATGATGGTAAAATATCTTGCTTTAAGGTAAGGCAGCAATATCATCTGGAAAAAACCAAACCGCTGTGGCCCATTGAACATGGAAATTGAAGTTGACATCTGACAGACTAACCTTTCACAGTATTACAAGCTAATTAATGCATAGTAGTCAAAAAGACTATACAAACGAATGTTTCTTCATCAAAAGTCCTCAAGATGTGGCTATTCCATACAAATTTAGCTGGCAAATTGACACAGTTAAGATGAAACAAAACCCATTTCTAAATGCATGCAGTTTAACCTATGGAGGCTAATCTTGAATACACACATATCCAACACCCCAGATACTTGACAAACTACACTATCAAGGCATGTATTTAACGAATCAGAGTAAATTAAATCTATTTACTTCTTGTTAGACACCACAACTGAACATAACAAGGATAATTCTAACCCTGACTATATAGTTCTATACCTCTTTGTCAATTGAATATGAAAGTTCAACATTCAGATCATCATCATCTCATACAGATTGGTCTGCTTACACCCACACCTCATTATCGTTTAATTTATCATAGAAGAAAGCCACAATATTTACAAGACTATCACGAATAGACAAAACCCACATCCTTTCACAATAAATTACTGATGTCCACGTTCAATGATAAAAACAAAAACAGAAAAACTTACCTCAACTGAACCTTCTGGGAAACGAAACCGTTTCTGTACAACAGATGTCAATTCTCTGATCCGTCGTCCTTTCTCTCCAAGAACATTCTGGGTTCTGGTGGCCAAAATAATGATCTCGGTTCTGGTGGGAGTTACACGGACTTCAACACCACTGTAGCCATCTTCTGACAATTCCTTCATGAGGAAATTGTTCAGTTCGGCACGGAACACAC
>NW_026332072.1:0-212 GCF_001194135.2 Octopus bimaculoides
GTGTGTGTGTGTGTGTGTGTGTGTGTGTGTGTGTGTGCAGTTTGTGTGTATGTGTTTGTCCCCTCAACATTGCATGACAACTGACGGAGCGTTTACGTCCCTGTAACTTAGCAGTTTGGCAAAAGAGACCATTAGAAGAAGTTCTAGGCATACAAAAAATAAGTCCTGGGGTCGATTTGCTCGATACATGGGCTTGATACATGCATACATAT
>NW_026332073.1:0-295 GCF_001194135.2 Octopus bimaculoides
AGTATAAAATCAAAACCGCTGAAAAATGGTATAAACGCCATCCTGAAGCTCTGAGTCAGGGAGAAAATGTATCCATTCTCTGGGACTTCCCTGTACATACCGACAAATCTATCAAAGCTAATAAACCGGATATTATTATAAAAGATCAGACAAAGGAGATGTGTTTATTAATTGTCATGAGTATCCCTAGTGATCATAATATAGCGGCGAAACAATTTGACAAGATCAGTAAATAAAAAGACCTACTAATAGAAATTGAAAAAATGTGGCACCTCAAGACGACTACCGTACCAGT
>NW_026332074.1:0-564 GCF_001194135.2 Octopus bimaculoides
TACATACATACATACATACATACATACATATACAGATATACTAAAATTATGCTCGCGACACGTCACAGCTCTGGGACAAAACTGTTCCACCTTGACTGACTCTGCGCTCTTTAACATCATGCCAATACAAATAAAAGAAGAAAAAGATCTATCCTTCAGACGGTTCTTGGAGGAATATCGTCAAAAATCTCCAGACAAACCATCTGCATCCACATATATCTCTGCAAACAATAACTTTAGTCAAATGGGTTATGATGCCAAAGAGTGACTGTAATATGAAACATTATTAAATATTTTCAAGTTGATGTTACTAAGTTAGACTTGGCCTGAGGGTAATTCTGACTGAAACTTAGCTAAGTGTTTAAGTAAATACACGACAGGGTGTTGAAAAGTTCCTGGCTTTGGGTAAAAGAAATTACACGAGGGTCAGTTAATTTCTATTTTATTCAACATATTCCTCACACATTTTCAGCGATCCTTCAGTTTTTCTAACCTATGTAAAAGAACTGGGATGGTTGCTTTCCCAACTAAGCCTTTCGCAATACCCTTAAAGTGAAGAACCTT
>NW_026332075.1:0-269 GCF_001194135.2 Octopus bimaculoides
AAAAAAAAAAAAAAAAGAAAACGATGGATAGATAACCATGGATACTATGAAATGTTTGATTTATGATTTACACACACTACTATGGATCACTCCTTTAAAAACATATGCGAAGAAACTCATACAGTAAACACCCAATAAACTGAACAAAACTCACAGCATCTGCCATAGAGGTCCGATACCCAATAGAAGAACATGACCTGCGTTGAACAAACAACTCACAATAAAAACACTAATACAACAAAAGACTCAAGCCAGACCCCATAACAAAT
>NW_026332076.1:0-301 GCF_001194135.2 Octopus bimaculoides
ATATGTATATGTATATATATATATGTAAATATATATGTATATATAGGTATATATATGTATATATATATGTGCATATAGATGTATATATGTGTGTATATATATCTATGTATGCATATATATATATATATATGTATATATATGTATATATATATATGTATATGTATATATATATGTATATATATATTTATGTATATATAGTATGTATATGTAAGTATATATATATGTATATATATATATGTATATATATGTATATATAGATGCATATATGTATATATGTATATATATATGTATATACATATAA
>NW_026332077.1:0-284 GCF_001194135.2 Octopus bimaculoides
TATATACATATATATAAATGTATCTATGTATGTACATTTATATATATATATACATATACATATACATGCATATATACATGCATATATACATGCATATATGAGTATGTGTGTGTGTGTATGTGTGTGCGTATGTATATAAGTATATATATATGTATATATATCTATATCTATGTATATATTTATATGTATATATATATTTACGTATATATATATATATATGATGTATATATATATATGTATGTATAAATATATATATATACATATATGTGTATATTATATATATA
>NW_026332078.1:0-413 GCF_001194135.2 Octopus bimaculoides
TTATTTTTCACGTTGGGAGATTAAGAAAAAGGAGAAAAAAAAATGTGATATCTCTATTTCATATGACTTCAAATTATAAATTGAATATTTTATATGCTGAAATCACGGGAGACGGCATGGTAAGGAAATATAGTATCACAGATGTCATCATATTCCTAGGTTTTCGTTGTTGAGAGGTGTTTATGTATGTATGTATGTATGTATGTATGTATGTATGTATGTATGTATGTATGTATGCATGTATGTATGTATGTATGTATGTATGTATGTATGTATGTAAGTATGTATGTATGTATGTATGTCTGTATGTATGCATTTATGTATGTATATATGTATATATGCATGTACGGATGTACTTGTGTGTATATATGCATTCATGTATGCATGTATGTAGCAACGTACGTATATATATA
>NW_026332079.1:0-203 GCF_001194135.2 Octopus bimaculoides
ACGTACATACATGCATACATACATACATACATACATACATACATACATACTACGTGTGTACATCACATACATACATGTATACATACAGACATACATTCATACAGACAGACAGACCCACACACATACATACACAAACACACACATATATATATATACATACATACACGCGTACGTATGTACGTACACATACATGCATATGTACA
>NW_026332080.1:0-324 GCF_001194135.2 Octopus bimaculoides
TACATACATACATACATACAAACATACATACATACATAAATACATACACATGTATAATTCATGTGTATGTATGTATACTGATATGCATGTATATATACATATACGTGTATATAACTATATATGTAGTGCACCTGTATGGATGGTAATGTCCCGTAGTCCGAGAAAGACAGTTGATCAACCTGCATAAATGCTTTGTTTATAATGGTTAGATGTATATGCCGTATATTAGTTCATACCCTCCATCCTATCGAACTTGCTTAAACAGGTACACGGTGTACCACACGTCAGATTCATTCTTTGTAAACCTAGTACTTATTCTGTGGG
>NW_026332081.1:0-223 GCF_001194135.2 Octopus bimaculoides
TTCTGCACAAATATGATGATGGCAGTAAAAAGGCTATAGCCTATGCATCACAATCATTATTACCAGCTGAAAGCAACTATAGACAGATAGAAAAGAAGCATAAGCAATCATATTTGGTGTGAAAAAATTACATAGATTTATTCATGGAGGAAGTTTCTGTCTACAAACAGATCATCACCCACTACTGTCAATATATGGTCCTAAAAAAGGAATACCAACACAC
>NW_026332082.1:0-337 GCF_001194135.2 Octopus bimaculoides
TCATCATCATCATCATTCAATGTCTGTCACCAACAATAGTAGCAGCTCCCTGAATTTAGCCCAGCCCTTCTCCACTGCTGACTAAGGGAAACTGTCTATCACTTCTAAGAATTCCCCTATATGTTCCTGGTGTTTAATGTACCTGCACATCTGCCACATATAATGACTGCACCTCTTAATGTGTCTATAGCTTGCACTGGGTACACCATATGGGGTTTCCACCTACATATTGAGCAGGACTATCTCCCTGAAGGGATCAGTGAGTTGTCTGTTTTCCTGCTTACTAGGACTTTGGTCTTTGCTAAATTAACTCTAATGCCTTTTAACTCCAGACTTT
>NW_026332083.1:0-231 GCF_001194135.2 Octopus bimaculoides
TTTAAAATTTTAAGAATAGAAATAAATATTAAAAAAAACAGAAAATTATAAAAACTGACAAAATAAAGATGAAATAATATGTAAAATAAGATTTAGAATAAAAATATTCTTAAAAAATTAAACTAAACTAAAAATGGCATAATATAAGTATGAATAAAATGATATATAATTTAAGATTTAAAAAATAAAATTGAAATATCTTAAAACATAAAATGAAAATGAAAATTTTGA
>NW_026332084.1:0-267 GCF_001194135.2 Octopus bimaculoides
GAATGTTCTAATAGATAGAACATGGATGCTTCCAGCCTTTTATTTATACTTTCAGTTGAACCAAGTATTAGTTATCATTCCTGATACAGCTTTAACAGCAGCAGCCCATTTTCCCTGCACTGACAAGTGTTGGTGCATAAATACTAACCATGGACGTAAATTGTTTCAACTTGCAATTGTAGTTTCAATATAAGTCCAAAGAAACTATGAGGAAGCTCCGCCACATGCTGCACCAATTGCGTTTAAAAGAGAAATATACATTAACAT
>NW_026332085.1:0-236 GCF_001194135.2 Octopus bimaculoides
ATGATGATGATGATGATGATGATGATGATGGTGATGATGAGGATGACGGACAACAACAACGGCGACAACAGCAACAACAAGAATGGCAACATAAACATCATCAAAAACAACAACAACAGCAGTCAAAAATGAAGTCGAAGACTTGCAGAAGTTGTAGCGATATTTGGTGAAGTTTAAAACCCCAAAACTGAAGAAATTTCCCACGGTGTCATACTATACTACATTTCTATATTTTC
>NW_026332086.1:0-318 GCF_001194135.2 Octopus bimaculoides
TTTGCTTGCGAAGACCTATTGAGGCAAGTGTAAACAAATCAAAATCACTGCCATGGCCGATGACAGTACCACCTGATTGGCACTTGTGCCAGTGGAACATTAAAAGCACCATCCGAGCATGATCGTTGCCAAGGCCACGGATTGGCTCCCATGCCGGTGACATATGAAAAGCACCATTCGAGTGTAATCGTTGCCGGTGGCATGTGAAAAACAACATTCAAGCATGGTCGTTGCCAGTGCTGCCGGCCTGGCTCCGTGCAGGTAGCACGTAAAAACACCTTTTGAGTGTGGTCATTGCCAGAACCGCCTGACTGGCCC
>NW_026332087.1:0-651 GCF_001194135.2 Octopus bimaculoides
ATACATATATGTAGATATACATATATATGTATATATACATATATAATATAATATATATGTATATATACATATACATATATAATGATATATATATATATATATGTATATATATGTATATATACACACGCATTTACACCCACATACACATATATCCATATATATGTATACGTGTGTGCGTGTGTCTGCGTGACTGTGTGTGCGCGCAGCGCGTGTAGGTGTTTGTGTGAATCAGTGATTATAAAAAAAATGAAAGTATGACATGTGAATATAGCATATCATTTGTACTAGAATAATTTTTCAAATAAAATAAAACAATATTCCATATTTTCTCATATATTTTACTCTTCTCTTCGGATAATTTTTTTGTTATAAAATTCAGTTCAATATCGATTAAAATATTACAATGGAATTTTTCAGAAATTTTTATAATTTTCGTAATAATTATTTTTTTCTTAAAATTTTCCAATAACATAATCTACTTTTTTTTTCAATAATTAAAGGAAATATCATTTTTGTTTTGTTTTATCATTTTAATTTTGTTTAACTATGTTCATTTTATACAGTTCTTTTCTATATTGGAAAAATAAAAGTCTGGTTTTATTTTCAGTCTTATTTGTCTCTACGTATTATATATACATACATACATATATA
>NW_026332088.1:0-343 GCF_001194135.2 Octopus bimaculoides
CTTTCTTTCTTTCTTTCTTTCTATCTATCTATCTTCCTGTCTAATTATCTATATCTTTCTATCTAATTATCTATCTATCTATATCTATCTATCTACGTTTCTATCTAATCATCTATCCATCTATCTTTCTATCTATCTATTTATGTATCTATCTATTTACCTATCTAGATACCTATCTAGATACACACACATGCATGTACATTTATAATACGCATAATAAATGTTTCTTTGTGTATATATGCATGTATGTATATCTAACATATCCACATAAATCTAAATATAATTTAGATTTATCAATCTAAATTAGACAGACAAACACACAGATAGATAGATAGATAGATAG
>NW_026332089.1:0-398 GCF_001194135.2 Octopus bimaculoides
AATGGATGCTAAATTTGGCATTCCAGAGTAGGAACACTTAATTGTAGACCCGTTACAAATACTGTAGTATTTGTGGTCCCTAGGAAAATTATTTTCTAAGAATGGTTGATAAGAACAAATTTCTGAGGGCGGTTAATAATGTTGGAAATGACTTTAAGGGTGGCCGTAAAAAATTATGTAATTGCGTCTCTCGGGGCAGGATGCGGAGAGCTGTGAAGGGTCGATCACATCTGAGGAAGTTAGCGAAGCCATAGCGGACTGCGGCAGTGGTAAGGCGCCGGGTCTCGATGGTCTACCTTACGAGCTATATAAAAGTATGCCAGACCTGTTTGGGAACATACTGGCCAACGTTTACGCGAACTGGCAGCAGAATGGGTTTATTCCCAGATCTGTTCGCC
>NW_026332090.1:0-319 GCF_001194135.2 Octopus bimaculoides
TATATATATGTATGTATGTGTGTGTATGTGTTTGTGTGTCTGTGTTTGTCACCCGCAACATCGCTTGACAACTGATGCTGGTGTGTTTATGTCCCTGTAACTTAGCGGTTCGGCAAAAAGAGACCGATAGAACAAGTACTAGGCTTCTAAAGAATAATTCCTGGGGGTCGATTTGCTCGACTACAAGGCGGTGCTCCAGCATGGCCACAGTCAAAAAAGACTGAAACACGTAAAAGAGTAAAGAGAGTATATATATTATTTATATATAGATACAATTAATCCTTGGGAGAGGCATTATGCCGGTAATAAACACACGCAC
>NW_026332091.1:0-380 GCF_001194135.2 Octopus bimaculoides
TCTCCGTTTGGAGGTCTGGACCAAACCAGACCCCGAGCATCTCAACCAGAGAGATATATAGATAGAGAGATATATAGATATAGATAGAGAGATATATAGATATAGATAGAGAGATATATAGATATAGATAGAGAGATATATAGATAGAGAGAGAGAGATATATAGATAGAGAGAGAGAGAGATATATAGATAGAGAGAGAGAGAGAGATATATAGATAGAGAGAGAGAGATATATAGATATAGAGAGAGAGATAGAGAGAGAGAGATATATATAGATAGAGAGAGAGAGATATATATATAGATAGAGAGAGAGATGGATGGATAGAGATGGAGAGAGAGATGGATAGAGAGAGAGAGAGAGAGAGAGATGGATAGAGAGA
>NW_026332092.1:0-414 GCF_001194135.2 Octopus bimaculoides
TATACATACAGCTTCAGAAAGACACAAACATGTATATTTAAAAAATTGTCAAGTGAGGAGAGGTGAGAGTGAAATCGATAGAAAGAAAGTGAGGCATGCATGGTATAGCCGCTAAGCATTAAGCCGCTAAGTAAAACATTCCCTGTTGCTATGTAGGTTGGCAGGCTATAGTGTTAACAGTTTTCATAAAACACTGTTGCGAAACCATTAGTGAGAAATTAAATTGATTTTCAATATGGATCTCAATGCAAGCGTCTAATGTTCACATACAAATTAAAGTTTTCTTACAATGCAATATGGATGTAACCGGCAGTTCAGTGTGCGAGCATTTGAATACTCCGAGGCTATGAATGATATTTACATGCATATGAATGTACATGCATATGTATTTACATATATATATATATATATATA
>NW_026332093.1:0-218 GCF_001194135.2 Octopus bimaculoides
TAGAATAAGAATAGCCTGGGCAAAGTTCAGAGAGCTCTTATCTCTGCTGATGACAAAGGGCCTCTCGTTCAGAGCAAAAGGCAGACTGTATGACGCATGTGTACGAACAGCCATGCTACATGGCAGTGAAACATGGGCCTTGACAGCCGAGGACATGCGTAAGCTCGTAAGGAATGAAGCTAGTATGCTCCGATGGATGTGTAATGTCAGTGTGCATA
>NW_026332094.1:0-287 GCF_001194135.2 Octopus bimaculoides
GGCCACAGTCAAATGACTGAAACAAGTAAAAGAGTAAAAGAGTAAAAAAGGGTCGACCATTGGTTTGGTTTTCATTCATAGAGTTCAGGAAATCCATGGATGCGTAGCGTTCACATCATAATATTGTGTCACAGTTAAAATCAAGGAAAGACAAAAAGTTTGGAAAAATCTGTCCGTTATGATATATATGTTAAAAGCTTTACATGTGTAACTCTAGTCGTCAATATTCATTTTTACTTATTTATACATTCGTTTATATGTGTGTATATATATATATATATATATAT
>NW_026332095.1:0-505 GCF_001194135.2 Octopus bimaculoides
TTTCTCACCTTTTCCTTTGACCTCTCTCTTCATTTTAACATACACATATCTTCTCCCATCTCTATCCACTTGAAATTAACACTGCATTCTCAAATTTTCATTCACACCACAAAACCCCTTTGAATGAACAGCACATGGAATCTACATCTCCACACTTTCCATGTGTGATGACAAAATATGGACTCCTATTGGAATTTACATACCACGGGCAGAAAGCATTTATACCACTTCTACACACCACTTCCTTGGATAATGGAACTGCAACTATAACATCTTTATACATTTTTATTTTTATTTCTACATTCATCCTCCTATTTCCCTATATACTCCTTATATGCTTCCTTGTCCAAAATAACTCCTATTTTGAACTCTAATATTTCCCTCTGTTTAACCATCTCACATCGTCTCTGATGAAGGGATATGCTTAATATCTCAGAAACAGCTGTAAGATTAATTTTCTCTTTATAAATGTCCTGAAAACTCCACACAGCCTTGGCTTTGTTGT
>NW_026332096.1:0-438 GCF_001194135.2 Octopus bimaculoides
TATGCTAGAAATAGATGCCGAATCATCTAACCACGAAGAATATGTTCTCGTAAAATTTCAGCGAGATGACAGACTGTAAAAGGGCAAGACAAATGAAAAAAATACTTAATAAAGAAAACAATTAACCTACGTACCAATGGTTTCACCTGTTAATACTTACATAAGTAAATATCTGCAGGATCATCAACGTAGTCTGTCGATTCATTAAATATAATTTCCAGAACTAGACACAGAATGTTCACCCAAAAGGGAGCACGTGTAGAGTTCTACAAATTACATTCAGTGTATACTTTCAAATGTCTTCAATCTGGCACGCTGAGTCCGGAAATAACTCTGCAGTTAATAAATTTCTGCAGCTAATTTACTTGTTTGAGAACATCATCATTTAATATTTAATAATAAGGGTAGAAATTGATATTAATCAATTAAAACCAGTGG
>NW_026332097.1:0-376 GCF_001194135.2 Octopus bimaculoides
AATATATATGCATGCATGCATGTATGTATGTAAGTATGCGTTTGTGTGTCTGTGTTTGTCTCCCCACCATCGCTTGACAACCGATGATGGTGTGTTTACGTTCTTAGCAGTTCGACAAAAGAGGGCGATAGAATAAGTACTAGGCTTACAAAGAATAAGTCCTGGGGTCGAGTTGTTCGACTAAGTCGTTGCTCCAGCATGGTCACCGTCAAAAAGAACATATGAATATATATATATATGTATATATATATATATATATATATATAGATAGATAGATAGATAGACATACACACACATACATATGCACGCACGCACACACAGAACCACACACATACATACTTGACTACCATCTGAATGTGGGTCACCTTTACACAAT
>NW_026332098.1:0-275 GCF_001194135.2 Octopus bimaculoides
TATATATATATGTATGTGTGTATGTATGTATCAGCAGCAAACACATTCGGAAGTGAATATTTAGATAGATATTGATAGCGTTATTATTATAGAAGGCAATAACAATATAAATATAGGTGGTTGCAGGTCTAAATCAGCATTATATAGCTATAGAATTACTATTACATTAATCAAGGACACATTAATGTGTCTAATTGCCAGAAATAAGAGTTAAAATCGTCATTTGGACTACCAAAAATATTTGCACTGAAAATAACTGTATACCACTGTATACA
>NW_026332099.1:0-224 GCF_001194135.2 Octopus bimaculoides
TGATGATGATGATGATGATGATGATGATGATGATGATGATGAGGTGTGGTGTGCAGTGTAAGTGAGACAGTTATATCTACAACTTACATCATCGATTGAATAAATGAAATCCTAAAAGTGCTTTCTACCGTCATTATTACATATAAGTATATACGTACGAACATACATACACACAATTGTATATATCAACATACATACACGCGTACGTATGTATATATATATAT
>NW_026332100.1:0-497 GCF_001194135.2 Octopus bimaculoides
TACACAAGAAAGAATCAACAAGGAGAATCTTTTTATAGAGAAATTCCAAAAGCTTCTTAACATATAAATTCCTCAGTGACCATATTCCCTTCTCTCGCCTACCCATTGAAATACATATAAATTTACTTCTTGTTTCTCTAAGAACAGACATAAACTTCCTGTTGACAAAGAGTCCAGAACTTCAACTAAAGAGTATAAAACCCACAGAATTGTCTTCCCTTACACACACTTCCTGTTTTGACACCACACTTCCTGTTTTGACACCACACTTCCTGTTTTGAGACCACACTTCCTGTTTAACACAAACTCTCAGCCTTTTTTAAACACAATACCATTCTTAATTTCATGCACCCTAATCTATCTAACAATTATCTACATGGATTACCATTGAACTTTAAAAACTCAAAGACAATATAATGTTTTGGTATATTTATTTTTTTTTATATATTTTTTATATTTTTGTAAAAACATTATTTTAATTTTCCCTCTTCTTGAAA
>NW_026332101.1:0-695 GCF_001194135.2 Octopus bimaculoides
TACACATATATGTATGTATATATATATATATGTATACATAAATATATGTATGTGAGTGCATGCATATATAATTAATGTATACATACATTGTAAGTATGCCAGCTTGTTGATATGTTCATATTTACAAATATGTTCATACATATGCATACCTCAAAAATGCATACATTTGTGTGTGTATGCGTGCATGTGTGTGTTAGTGCGTGTGTCTGTGTGCATGTAAAAATATATCCATAAGCATATTATGTCTATATGTATCTATTACTCTTACTCTTTTACTCTTTTACTTGTTTCAGTCTTTTGACTGTGGCCATGCTGGAGCACCGCCTTTAGTCGAGCAAATCGACCCCAGGACTTATTCTTTGGAAGCCTAGTACTTATTCTATCGGCCTCTTTTGCCGAACCGCTAAGTTACGTGGACGTAAACACACCAGCATCGGTTGCCAAACGATGTTGGGGGGACAAACACAGACATACAAACACATACACACATACATATATATATACACATATATACGACAGGCTATATATCTATTGCCTAACCATCTTCTCACAACTTCTCCGATGACGGGATATAGTAAATATCCCGGAAACAGGTGTAAGACCTATTTATAAATGGTCTACACTGCACACAGTCTTGGTTTCTTATCTCATTACGAAAAGGAAATCCTTATATATATGTATATATATATATATAT
>NW_026332102.1:0-381 GCF_001194135.2 Octopus bimaculoides
CGTGAACACTTTTGCATGTTTAAGAAGGCTGAGATTGAACGATTGTGGTGCTGATTAGGTGTGATGGAATGAGTAATGAGCGAAATAGATGAGTGTGAAATATTGAATATCGTGCATCAAACTATAAATCACAATTTAATAACCGAAGATCTAAATTTCAAGAAATTTTGTGAGCGCATCTTATGTGCGTATGTGTTTGTGTGTTCGGTCGAGATTCACATCTGAATTATTCGTAGTCAATGGCACTTTATTCCAGATATTTCCATATTCACATATTATATGAAAGGTTTCTAAACATAACCGAATATACGTCACAGATGCCAAGAAATACATGCAAGAACAAAACCACTCAGTTGCATTCATCAGGTAGATTTAAATGCA
>NW_026332103.1:0-354 GCF_001194135.2 Octopus bimaculoides
ATAGATAGATAGATAGATAGATAGATAGATAGATAGATAGATGTAGCCAGTCCTCCGGTGCATAGCAGTATGTATTCCCGCTTGTCACATATAATCGACGCAGAAGCGATTATACTCCATAGGCGCAGACGCGGCTACATCCAAAATCTTGCTTCCAAACCACATGGCTCCGGGTTCAGTCCCACTGTATGGCATCTTGGCAAGTGCTTTCTATAGCCTCGGGCCGACCAAAGCCTTGTAAGTGGATTTCGCAGACTGAAAGTGAAAGGGAATGAAAAATACCATCTATTTCAGGGACCATGGTTAACAACAGACGAGGACAGGTGGTGTAAACAACAAAAGGATGTATTAGTA
>NW_026332104.1:0-407 GCF_001194135.2 Octopus bimaculoides
TATATCTATTTGAAACTTATTTCATTTATATATTACAATTATATATATATAAAATTTTTTAAGAATACGTGAGCTGCTCTGCCTCAGAAGCCGGAATGATACTTAATCACTCTATGGAGGGTTTGGGTGTTGGTTTGGTGTCTGGCACGGGATAGCCCACTTCATGGGCAAGTAAAAGTTCTTTGATCTTGGTTGGTAATCTACCTAGGAGAAGGAAATCTCCGAAATGAAACCTGATGGCTTGGAAGTTCCCGGTTATGTCAATTCTCATGTCACACCGGTAAATGTCTTCTGGGGTCAATAGGTGGGGTTTGCGCAGTGCAAGTTACACCCACCTAAAAAGTATTCATCTACACAGGTACGTCTTATACACTAAATCTTAGTAAAATCGTGTATATATATATATA
>NW_026332105.1:0-348 GCF_001194135.2 Octopus bimaculoides
GCTTACATACCGAAGGGCTTGGTAAAAATTATTAATTGTTGATTTATTAAGAAATTGATAAACCTTTACCCTTTTAATTTGTTATATATATATAAAGTCAGTGGATCATATATCCAAAAAAGAAGCACACTCTAACAGTTAGAGCAGTAATGTATTTACATGAAGTTAAATATATGTCCAGTCATAGAATGACCAGTGGTTTTGCATCCATAAAGCACTTAGCTTTATAGATGATTTGTCAGACTTCATCTATAAAGCTAAATGCTTTATGGATGCAAAACCACTGGTTGTTCTATGTCTGGACATATATTTAACTTCATGTAAATACATTACTGCTCTAACTTTTAG
>NW_026332106.1:0-218 GCF_001194135.2 Octopus bimaculoides
GAAACCGGTCCACGAATAACAATGTTTTAATTTTATGTATGTAATTTTCATTGTCTTGGTCGCATACGGTTTGGTATTTCGCTGAATTTCTTTTGAGAACTATTAGGTCTTAGTAGACACATGTGATCTTCTTCTAGCACATTAAGTGTCCACTTTAGTGGTCATCGTTATATACAAACACACACACACACACATACACACACACACACACACACACA
>NW_026332107.1:0-330 GCF_001194135.2 Octopus bimaculoides
TATATATATATATATATGTATATATATGTGCATATTTATTTAAATATGTATATATATGTATACACACATACATATATACATACACACATATATATACAAACAAACAAGCATACAGAGAAACAAGTGTATACATACATACATACATATATGTGTGTGTATGGGAAAACGTCTACATGTGTGTATAGTCAGAATATCATAATGCATATGTATGCAATCAGGAATATATGTGTATATACATACACACATGTACATACAATATATATGCATATATATATATGCGTATATATATATATGCATGTGTGTGTGTGTGTGTGTGTGTATATATATATA
>NW_026332108.1:0-681 GCF_001194135.2 Octopus bimaculoides
AATATAAAAAAAAAAACACAAAGGTGGAAAAATATAGGATAAGATAGAGAGAGAGTAAAAAAAAGAAAAGAGGAGTATAGTTCATTTAAAAAGGAATTGAACAGAATGACTAATATTATGATAATTTCTATAGAAAGGAAGAGGGGAAATCGAACAAGTTAGAAAAGAGGTTTGAGTCTCATGCTTTAATTTTGTTGCTGTGCAAAGTTGGCATTTGTATACATACAAAGTAAGGTAAAAACAAACAAAACAAACAAACAAACTACAGATCATGAAGTAAACTCTTAGCTCAGCAGATGTTTAGGTAATTGTTACTTGTCTCGATTACTGACCTTAATTAGTCTTAGCCATTTATATATATAGAAAGGTCGAAGCTCTTAAATTGTGTCCAGCTTCAACGATTAGTACTAATTTTTAGTCAGCGACAGCTCTGTAGATTTTCTTTTTTATTCTTCGTTCTTGTTGTGTATTTATTTATATGACAACCGGGCTAGCCAACAAATTGCGCTAGTTTCTGAAAGTATGTAAGACCTTCTCTCTTTCTCACACTCACAGTTTCACTCTTATTTTCATCCATCTCTCTCTCGCTCGTTCACTCGCTCTTTCTTACCTTTGCTCTCGCTCGTTTTCTTTCACATTCTCAATGTCCCTCTCTTGTTTGTTCGCTCATCTCTCTCTCTC
>NW_026332109.1:0-326 GCF_001194135.2 Octopus bimaculoides
TATATATATATATATATATGCACACACATAAATTAACATATATGTATGCATTTAAGTACTTGTATGAGAATGTATAAGACATATCTATGTAAGTTACGCATATATATAAATATATATATATGTATATACCTATGTGTGTATGTGTATATATATATATATGAGAGAGAGAGAGAGAGTGTGTGTGTGTGTGTGTGTGTGTGTGTGTCTACGTGTGCGTGGTGCGTGGGTGGTTGTGTGAGTGTGTGGGGGTGATGTCGAAGAGATCTGCCTATCTAGAAAAATAGATAGATAGACAGACAGACAGACAGACAGATAGATAGATAGAT
>NW_026332110.1:0-207 GCF_001194135.2 Octopus bimaculoides
AAATAAATATCAAATTTAATAAATAAATAAATAAAGAAAGAAAGAAAGAATGTAAGAAAGAAAAAAAGAAAGAAATCATGCCGTAGAAAACAATTTTTAAAAAATATAACGTTCAAACTAGAGTAAAACAAAAACACACTTAAATGATAATAACAAAAATAATAATAATGATGATAATGTTCTTAATAAATTCACTCTAAAAAACTC
>NW_026332111.1:0-276 GCF_001194135.2 Octopus bimaculoides
AAAAAAATACACTCAACCATATTCTCACAATACATAGACATAAACCTCCTGCATTCATAACATCTATATGCGTACTCACTCACACAAACATGTATACATACATGCACATAGACACACAAACATATATGTATACACACACATATATGTATATGTATACACACACAAACATATATGTATATGTAAATACTCATACATATCCACACACACACGTGTGTATGTGTGTGTATATATATATATATGTGTCTGCGTGTGTGTGTATGCAACTTCACCCTCATA
>NW_026332112.1:0-300 GCF_001194135.2 Octopus bimaculoides
AACCAAATCAAGGTGAACATGGCGAAAACGGGCCTCTGGAGAAGGAAATTTTCAGAGTGGGGCACGAACGTGTCTATGGACATTCGCACTCTGGCACTTCATGCAAGAGCGTGCCCAAGTGGTAATTGATCGCCGCATGTTGGGCCAGAAAAACCGAGCAGTAACAAGTTTTACTGTTGCAGAGATGCCCGGATGTGACAAGGAATGAAGGGCCTCAAAAACAGAACGTTGATGGTTCTCAGGTATTAACGGCCTAGGAGAACCGGTGGATGTGTCACACAATATAGAGCCTTCTGATGA
>NW_026332113.1:0-218 GCF_001194135.2 Octopus bimaculoides
TATATATATATATATATATATATATATACGACGGGCTTATTTCAGTTTCCTCTACCAAATCCACTCACAGGGTTCGGCTATAGTAGAAAACAGTTGCCCAAAGTGCCACGCAGTGGGACTCAACCCCGAACCATGTGACTGCAAAGCAAGCTTCTTACCACACACCCATTATGTATGTAGGTATATATATATATATATATATATATATATATATATAT
>NW_026332115.1:0-511 GCF_001194135.2 Octopus bimaculoides
TATATATATATACGATCTACTTGTTTCTTCGTTACTTAGCCCGTCCGTAATGCTTCCACGTGATTAGTTGAATGGAAAGGCGAAGAGCGGAAGAAGGACGAGAGTGAAAAAGACAGTAAGACGAAAAGTGAGAGAGAAAAAGTGACACTGTATATTAAGTCTGTAAAATTGTGTATAAAGTATATAAAATGCATATATAAAGTGGATTAAGTAATCATCGTATTCCAATTTCCTTTGCATTTCAATGATTAGCAGATGAGTGACTATCTGTTGATACAGACACAACACAAGCTAGGGTTTCAGGATTTTGGGATAAAATCTTTAGAACTAACCCAATAAGTTTACCATTGATTCCGTGAAATATTTATGGGTCCCGCTAGTATGTATAAACTAAGTATGTGTAAAGAGTTTTAAACGAACGAAATGGGTGCTGATAATGAAAAACAACGAATGAATAAACAAATTTAAATAAACGAATAAACAACTTTGCTAGAAATGCCAGGACAAAGTT
>NW_026332116.1:0-226 GCF_001194135.2 Octopus bimaculoides
CCTTTAACTTAAAACTTGAATTTATGACTAACTCTAAGATTGTTAATTTTGTAGATGCTACACTAGACTTAGATGAAGGACTCCACCATCCGTACAGGAAACCTGAAGAAACCACTAGTTGCATTAACACGCTTTCCAATCACCCCCGTCTATAATTAACACAACCGTCCAGGCTATTTCGGACAGACTAACTAAACTATCCTCGAATGAAAACATTTTCAAGGAA
>NW_026332117.1:0-272 GCF_001194135.2 Octopus bimaculoides
ATATATATATATATATATATATATATATATATATATACATATATCTTTATCTATATAGATATATATATATATACATACAAACATGTATATACATATATATACACGCACAAACATATACACATATATGCATATACATATGTATTTATATACACGCATATATATACAAGTATATATACATAATATATAAATACACACACACACACACATACACACACATATATACATATATTCATTCATTCATTCATACATACATACACGCACAGATACATGCA
>NW_026332118.1:0-354 GCF_001194135.2 Octopus bimaculoides
GGGTTCTAAGCACTTGAAAGACTGCTGAAAACTTGTGAATACCTAAGGTTACCTAGGTAGTAACCTGCTACTTACATTAACCCTTACCAGGAATAAGAATGAACCTGATACAAATTGAATGATGATGATGATGATGATACAAAAACCCAAAGAATTATCAACCAATAGCATCTCAATACTACATACAAGATGCTTACATCCATATTAACTGAATGTACACTTCCTTTGAACAGAACTCTATTCAAAAATGTTGTTAAAAAGAAATTCCTACGGATGCAAAGACCGATTGCTCATAAATAGAATGACTTCAGAGAATTGCTGAAGCAAAAAGAAAAGCAGAAGATGTCAAAGCTA
>NW_026332119.1:0-503 GCF_001194135.2 Octopus bimaculoides
TGAGAAGAGACTTTTGGAATGTTTCATGGATCAGAGATAAATTGATATCATTACATTTCAAAGGATATCTGCATACCATTGAATGAAGAAGAGGAAATCTCAACTAGACAAAACTGATTCTAACCAAAATACAAAGGAATTCTGCTGAAAATAACGGCAATAAATAGAAACGGGAGATTCTCTGTGACTTCCTCTTCTTCTGTAAAAGTTAAAGAGTTTAGTCATTTCAGAGAAGATGTCATCAAGATATCAGCTTCCAGTGAGACAAGACGAGAAGCGAGAAACCATGGCGGAATGTACAGAGCAACTGTATGGGTCCATGTGTGTATGTGTGCATGTTTGTGTTTGTGTGCGTGCGTGTGTGATTGTGTTTGTGTGTATGTGTATGTTATTTTCTCACTCTAAACACACACACACATACACACACACACACACACACATATGTATATATGCGTGTGTGCGTGTGTTTGTATGTCTTTCTTCCCCACCTCTCTCTTTCTCTC
>NW_026332121.1:0-479 GCF_001194135.2 Octopus bimaculoides
TATAGATAAATATATATATATAGATAAATATATATATATAGATAAATATAGATATATATAAATATAGATATATATAAATATATATATAGATATATATAGATAAATATAAATATATAGATATATATAGATATATAAATAGATATATATAGATATATAAATAGATATATATATATAGATATATATAGATATATATATAGATATAATATATATATATATAAAGATAGATATAATATATATATATATAAAGATATATATAAATATATATATAAATATATAAAGATATATATAAATATATATATATAAAGATATATATAAAGATATATATAAAGATATATATATAAAGATATATATAAAGATATATATATAAAGATATATAAATATATATATAAATATATATATATAAAGATATATATAAATATATATATAAAAAGATATATATAAATATATATATAAATATATATATATAAATATATATATAT
>NW_026332122.1:0-396 GCF_001194135.2 Octopus bimaculoides
ATATATATATATATATATATATATATATATATGCATACATACATATATAACAAATGAAAGAGATTGAAAATGGAATATACATACATATATGTGTGTGTATATATATATATATATATAAATATATATAGCGAGGGATAGCGAATGGAAAACCGGTCGTGGATGTCCATTTTCGGTGCAAGAATCGATGATGAGTGAAAAATGACAAACATTTTAGACATGACAATAAAACAAAAGATGTTTTACTTCAACAGTGATGAAGAAACGATGAGATTTCAGCAGGTTCTCAAATTTCAGATCAATCACACGGCTAAATGGCCATTTTGGCGTCTGGTCTGAACATGACATGTCTGGCTAATACATCTGCGTTGATGAAATACGTTTGTATCCGAAGTAAAA
>NW_026332123.1:0-230 GCF_001194135.2 Octopus bimaculoides
ACATAAGCGTAACATCCCTACACTAAAGAAGATTATCGATGTAGACATAAACACAAATATGCATAGGCTAATACACATATATATGTTTGTGTGAGAGTGCGTGTGTGTTCATGTGTATGTATGTATGCATGTATGTATATGTATGTTTGTATATATATATAAATATATATAATTGTATGTGTGTGTGTGTGTGAGTGTGCGTATGAATACATTCATATATATATATATAT
>NW_026332124.1:0-130 GCF_001194135.2 Octopus bimaculoides
AAAAATTAGGTCCAAAATCTTTCAAATTTTCAAAGGTCAAAAAACAACAAAATAATAACTGAAAAACTTTAAATACTTCAACCTCAATATTAAATATTACACAAAATTTAAAAACCAAAAGAAAAAAAAA
>NW_026332124.1:370-560 GCF_001194135.2 Octopus bimaculoides
TTCCTTCCTTATTCATCTATCACCCCTTACTTTCTCATTCATAAACACAAAAGTATTATAGTAGATTATTTTGGTAACCATGGGAGCTATGAAAAGAAATACAAAGCCCAGCATCACCACCGGATCATTCTACACATCTGACTGTGAATCCCAAGAGAAGAAAGAATCGCCCATGTCAAATTTATGTGTA
>NW_026332125.1:0-424 GCF_001194135.2 Octopus bimaculoides
ATATTAATTTAATTAACACCAATTTAAAACCAGTGGCCTAGCATAATGAAAAATTATGAAAATTATGAAAATTTATATTACATACATTTAAGAAGGGATGACCACTAAGTGGACATCCATTATGCTAGAAGATCGACCATCTGCGGTCAAACTACAAAAGAAAAGAATGTTCTCTAGGGAAATTCAGCGCACTCCAGAACATGAACGGGCAAGGCAAATGAAAATATACAAAAATAAAGAATTAATCGTAGATCAGGTTTTCGCACATTAATGGATTAATGTAATTTTGTTTTACGTACATAACCCATCCGAGGCACTTCAGTACGACCGTTCGAATTCAATATAATTTGTAGAACAACACACGGATTGTCCACATAAAATTAGACATGTGGACAGTTCTACCGATTACATTGGAGTTATTTTC
>NW_026332126.1:0-262 GCF_001194135.2 Octopus bimaculoides
TGAGAGAGAGAGAAAAGGGACGATATATTCTGTGTAGGTATATTGTGTAGTCACACATACGCATTGTCAGGTATACATTTATATACATCTAATATGCATTTATAGATATCTGATAGAGAGATATCTGTATATGTATCTATCCATCCACCTATCGATACAGTTGTCTATCTATGCGTCTATGAAACAATCTTATCCCTATCTATGTGTGCATATTACTTTATGTGATATACACATATACGCTGTCTATATATGTATATGTATG
>NW_026332127.1:0-429 GCF_001194135.2 Octopus bimaculoides
TTTATTTAAAAGAAGCAGAAATATAACAAAAGCTGTTACTCAGAGTTTCACTTTCCTGTTCGTCGGACAGCTTTGATAACAAACATATATATATATATATATATGTGAGGGGAAGCTGCTGACCTCCCCTGTTCGAATAGCTAGCTACAGACGATGGCCTCTTGGAGCTAATCAACGGCAGCATTCGTCCTATTTTCCTGGACTGCCATGCCAGCTTGGCGTTAACTATTAATATCCAGTACCGCTGCTGTCGTCTCCTTTAGAAAGATTTAGAAATATTAATATTTCAATTTTTGAAAACCAGTAGTTGTATTCCACTGAATATAAATAAGTAAATAAACCTTCGAACAGATGGTCAGTAGCGACACCTGCTGGGTTTGGCTACTCCACATTGATAAGGGGCAAATACCCTGAAACTAGTCTGTGGAT
>NW_026332128.1:0-223 GCF_001194135.2 Octopus bimaculoides
GTATATTGCGTAAAAGACTGACGACTAAATGGAGGAAGTTGGTTGTGGTGAAGGTAGAAAACGAAGGAAGAATTGGTAAGAAATAGCGATATCAGGTCTAAGAATGTTGGAGCCTTGCAAATCTATTATCAGGAAAAACAAAGTTAACACAGCAGCGAGAAAGATAGTGTTAGGTAACACGGAACAGCCATTATGATGACGATGATGATGATGATGAAGATGG
>NW_026332129.1:0-357 GCF_001194135.2 Octopus bimaculoides
TTTAAGCATAACTTATAGGATTAAATTATGCAAAGTAAGTCTCTCTCTCTTCAAGATGAGAGAAATTTGATGGCAATTATTTATTGTAAGCCAAACTGATATTTTACAGGCTTATAATGACCATAGAGAGTGAAAATACCTATTTAGTTCAAGGACACGTACTGTCTCTCTAACAAAACGTACAATAATACTCGATATCATTTTGCAAGGACATGAGAACATGGTTTTTTTTGTTGTCCATGTCAATCTTCATTAAGATTTCAACTGTGAGGTGGAAAACACTGATGTAGTATGAGTAGGAGTTGAACATATATATATATATATATATATATATATATATATATATATATATATATA
>NW_026332129.1:1066-1893 GCF_001194135.2 Octopus bimaculoides
TCTCTCTCTCTCTCTCTCTCTCTCTCTCTCTCTCTCTCTCTCTCTCTCTCTCTCTCTCTTCTTTCATTTACATGTCTCAGGTCACAGAGAGTCTCCTCTACATTTATAGTGCATGAAGCACTTCATTGTTGTGTTTGTGCTACATTGAAAAGCCAGTACCCCACATTTCCTCTGCATGCTGAAGGAGACAACTTCTCTGGTGCTAATTGCCATCAAAACTGAGCCCAGTCCATAGAGTAAATTTGTCAGTTTAGTGTAGCTGTAGTTAATTTTAATTATGTCTTGTAAAGGACTTGCATGTATGTGTGTGCGTGTATATATATATATATATATATATATATATATATATATATACACAGACTGTAAACAAACAGGAAACAACTTCTGTCTCATTCCAGGGAGAAAGACTAGAGGTAGTTGACAGCTTCCGCTATCTGGGTGACCAAGTTAATATTGGGGGTGGGTGTGCTGAAAGTGTAGCTGCTAGATTAAGAATAGCTTGGGCAAAGTTCAGAGAGCTCTTACCTCTACTGGAGACAAAGGGACTCTCACTCAGAGTAAAAGGCAGGCTGTATGACGCATGTGTACGAACAGACATGCAACATGGCAGTGAAACATGGGCTGTGACTGCTGAGGACATGCGTAAGCTCGCAAGGAATGAAGCCAGTATGCTCCGATGGATGTGTAATGTCAGTGTGCATACCCGACAGAGTGTAAGTATCTTGAGAGAAAAGCTAAACATAAGAAGCATCAATTGTGGTGTGCAAGAGAGGCGATTGCGCTGGTATGGACATGTGGTGAGAATGGACGAGGATAGTTGCGTGAAA
>NW_026332129.1:2488-3509 GCF_001194135.2 Octopus bimaculoides
ATTGGACACTAAATTCCGCTTGCGAAGACTTGTTGAGGCAAGTGAAATCGAACTAAATTCGTCGACTGGCACCCATGCCAACGTCGTCTCATTCATTGGACACAAAACTCAGCTTGCAAAGACTTATTGGGGCAAGCGAATAGCAAAGTTGGGATAGCACCTGCCCCCAGCGTCGCCTTTCTGGCACTTGTGCCCGTGACTTGTGTAAGGATTTTCGAGCGAGATCGTTGCCAGTGCCCCTGGACTGGCTCTTGTCCAGGTGGCACATAAAATACTCCATTTTGAGCGTGGCCATTGCCAGTATCGCCTGACTGGCCTTCGTAGGATTTTCTAGCGAGATCGTTGTCAGTGCCCCTGGACTGGCTCTTGTGTGGGTGGAACATGAAATACACCATTTCGAGCGTGGCCGTTGCCAGTACCGCCTGACTGGCGTTCGTGCGGGTGACACGTAAAAGCACCCACTACACTCTCTGAGTGGTTGGCGTTAGGAAGGGCATCCAGTTGTAGAAACTCTACCAAATCAGATTGGAGGCTGGTGTTGCCATCCGGTTTCACCAGTCCTCAGTCAAATCGTCCAACCCATGCTAGCATGGAAAGCTGACGTTAAACGATGATGATGATGATGATGATGAGGGCTAATATATTAACGAAGATGATATACAATCAACTAACATTAGCCTGTAAACATTCAATTACATTTATTTATTAAATGATTGTAAAGATAGGTGTGAGCGTTACAAATTAATAAGTGAAATAAGTCAATAACTCATAAACAGATATATATATATATATACATATACATACACATATACATATACATATATTACTATTTTAATATTTATTACTTTGTACTCTTTTGATTTTTATCATAGGTCTTTTTAGTGTATTTACTTATCAAATTTTTCGATATGTGATTGTGGATTTTCATGGATGAATTAAATAATTGTGCTTTTTTTCTCTAAATTATATATTTATATATTTATATATTGTGAAATTTAATTTAATTTTGATAAATTAAATT
>NW_026332130.1:0-2117 GCF_001194135.2 Octopus bimaculoides
ATATATATACATATATATATATGCTTCACAAACAAAATGGACATTATCCATAATGTTAAAGTTACACCGACACTGATCACAATATAATAGAGCTGTCTATGTATGGAACAAAAGCTCCAGCAGACATACAGCCTACATGAAGCACCCAAAATCTCTCCATGCTAAATTTTCACAAAGCAAATTGGAAGCTGATTGAGAAAGAGATCCTCAAACAGGATCGGCTTAAATGTCTCTCCACATCAGGCATTGACATGAAACACAAACATTTCATGTCCATAATACAAGCCATGTGTGACAAATCTGTCACATTGTGCAAGGCCAACATACACAAAAATGGGATCCCCAGAGAAAGGAAGATCCTTATGAACTGACGGACAAAGATTGCGAACCGCCTGAGCAAGCATCCCAAAAGCTGTGAGAAGTCTCGCCTGGTGAGAGTGCTATTGGAAATTGAGAAACGTCTGCATCAGTCTCATGAAAAGGAGAGAGCAAATAAAGAAGCTTGGGTAATAGAAAATATCAAGTCAAACCCTAAAGCTTTCTTTGTTTGCCAAAGAAACAGCCTCAATACGCCACAAGATAGGTCCCCTCTTCCGAAAAGACGGCTCCCTCACAGGAAAGCCCATGAGGGTAAGTGAAATACTGAACGAACAGTTCCAAAGTGTGTTCACTGCACCGCTGGAACACAAGCAAGTGAACAAACCAAGCGGATTTCTTTGCCACATTATCTAAAACCAAAGAGGTTAAAAAAATTGAATATATAAACATTGAAGAAGAAGATGTAATGCTGGCCATAGATAAGGTTGACACAAACTCAGCAGCTGACCCGGATGGGTTTCCAGCAATCCTACTCAAATCATGCAAGCGAGCTCTTACAAAACCACTGCACCTTCTCTTCCAGAACTTCCTTGCAAACGGTAAGCTCCCAGACAAACTGAAAGAAGGGATAATATGCCCTATCCATAAGGGAGGAAGCAGAGCAGATGCTAAAAATTATAGGCTTATCTCTCTGACATCACAAATAATTCGCAAGAAACTAATCACGTTCCTAGAAGAAAATGACTTCCTGACTGACACCCAGCATGGATTTCGTCCAGGTAGAAGCTGTCTGACACAGCTCCTGCAACACTACGACTGGGTATTAAAACAGCTGCTGAATGACTGAAGTGTGATGTGATATATTTCAACTTTGCAAAAGCCTTTGACAAAGTTGACCATGGTATGATGTATCACAAACTGCGCGATTTGGGTATATGTGGAAAACTTGGAGAATGGCTGCATGACTTTCTAAAGGAAAGACGTCAGGCAGTAGTGGCCAATGGAGTCACCTCCAAGGAAATGCAAATAACAAGCAGTGTTCCACAGGGCACTGTCTTGGGGCCATTGCTGTTCATAGTGGCCCTCTCAGACATGCCCTTGGCTACTCAGATAGCTACCCTTGCTAGCTATGCAGATGACACAAAAGTCTCTCAGACAATAGAAAATCCTGGAAATATTGCACATCTGCAACAGGAGTTGGACACAGTATACAGGTGGGCTGAGGACAACAACATGCAGTTTAATGCAGGAAAATTCCAGGCCCTATGCTACCAACACACAAAGCTAAACGACATGCAGACAGGATACACTGGCTCCGGAGGAATTGCAATCCCTGAATCAAATTCAGTGTGTGACCTGGGCCTTGATATGAGCAATGATGCATCTTTCCAGGTGCATATTACCAACTTGGTAATAAAATGCAGACGGCTGGCTGGCTGGCTGGCTGGCTGGCTGGATCCTCCAAACTTTCAAAACAAGAGAAAAGGAGACATTGATGATGCTCTGGAGGACATACATACTTAGCTGCTTAGACTATTGCTCCCAACTATGGTCCCCACACAATACAAAATCAATGGCAGAACTCAAAGCAATCCAACAAAGCTACACCAAGAAAATCATCTAGATGCAACATGTGAGCTACTGGGAAAGACTTAATGAATTAAAACTCTTGCAGTGATATACATCTAGAAAATCCTAGAAAGCCTTGTACCAAACTTTGGCATTGAAAGGATTTGGTAGACGGAAATTGAAAGAAGCCCATTATATATATATATATATATATATATATATATATATAT
>NW_026332131.1:0-226 GCF_001194135.2 Octopus bimaculoides
TATTCTTGAGCAAAACACTTCATTTCATGTTGCTCCAGTTTACTCAGCTTTAAAAATGCATAACCTTCCAATGGAGTAGCCTTCCGATCAGGAGTAATATTGGCCTGCTCACCTAGCCGGCCTGCCAGCCAGCCAGTGGAGTGGCAACATTCAGAAAAAATATTTATAGAATATAAATATATATATAAATACACTCTCTGAGTGGTTGGCGTTAGGAAGGGCATCC
>NW_026332132.1:0-398 GCF_001194135.2 Octopus bimaculoides
CACAACGAGAGATATTCAGCAACAGTAATTTGGAGTAAAGATTGTTTGCCGATAGTAATTTTCTAATTTATAGATGGCCATGCGTGTGAACCTTATAGAATAGCATGCTATCAACAAAGTTGGGTAACTCAAACTTTCTCGGTGTTGCGGGTAGTCTAGTCTAGTCTCTCTCTCTCTCTCTCTCTGTCTCCAGAGAGAGAGAGAGAGAGAGAGAGAGAGAGAAAGAGAGAGATAGAGAGAGAAAGAGAGAGAGGCGTGGCTGTGTAGCAAGACGCTTGCTTCCCAACCACGTCGTTCCGAGTTCAGTCTCACTGCGTGGCACTTTGGGCAAATTTCATCTACTATAGACTTGGGCCGACCAAAGCGTTGTGAGTGGATTTGGTAGACGGAAACTGAAA
>NW_026332133.1:0-514 GCF_001194135.2 Octopus bimaculoides
ATATATACGAGAGAGAAAGAGATGGAGTAGATTGATAGAAAAAGCTGGAAATAGAAATCACGAGTACATACATGTATAATTATAAACATACATACATAAAAGTGGAAATGAATTTGAAACGAAATAAAATGCACAACCGATTACAGTTGCATACGCATACACATAAACACAGAGAAACTTACTTGCACATTTGCATACATGTACAGATCTGTGTCTGTGTGTGAGAACTGTATTTGTATCTCTGTGTGCATGTGTGTCTGCCTTTGTATGTACGTATTTATGTATGTCTGTATGTATAAAGAATATAAGCAGTAATATTGTTTATGCACATATACAATCATACATGTTTGTGAGTGCGCGCATGTGTACACACACACACAAACGCATTCATACTTACACAAAATATGTCTGTTTATATAGTGCATGTAGACTTACAATTAATCGCATATTATATCGGTATATACACTGTGTGCGCGCGTATGTGTGTGTGTGTATATATATATATATATATATA
>NW_026332134.1:0-346 GCF_001194135.2 Octopus bimaculoides
AAGAATGTTTCTCCCAGCGTTCACTATTTTCCTCTCGTTTTGGTCTAACAGTCCACTATGTTTGTTTTCCTTCGGTTTGCTTGTATGTCTCCACTGCCATTTTTCTGTTCCCAACTTTGACCCTTCGTAAAACCTAAATTTTATTTTAGAATTTATGGGAGCAACTGTCTTTGAAGACTCATGTTGTCGTTGAATGCTCGAAATGAAGAGTAGATAAACAGCCGACAACTGATGAAGGGCCCTTCCTCTGTGTTAACTTGTCCACCTGATTTCTATTTGTCTCGTTGTTAACGTATTGCCTGTTATTTGCAATGATGGTGACTTCCTGTACCCCTGTATGCATATA
>NW_026332135.1:0-228 GCF_001194135.2 Octopus bimaculoides
CCAGGCCAGTCCTGATCCGGCTAAACTATGATCATAGATGTTTCAGCTGTGATCATCCGTTTATTCAGACATAGTGTATCAAGGACTCCATCATCTAATGTGATCTTCCCTGTTTGTGTTATTGTTTAACCCCAGGTCAGTCTTGATCCAGCAGACCTACGATCAAAGACGTTCCAGTTGTGACCATCCTGTCTTTCATTCAGACATAGTGTATCTAGGACTACATTA
>NW_026332136.1:0-489 GCF_001194135.2 Octopus bimaculoides
TGCAGCAGCAGCAAGGAAACATGCAGCTTCAACAATTCGAAGTGAAGAAGGGGTGCTGTTGCCCACGTATAGAGTCAGGAGAGCGACAAGGATCACAGTGGAAGGAATCCCACCGGAGATTGATGTGACATGGGTGGAAGATGCGGTCCTCTGTGGTAATGAGGACAACATAGTAGTGCTTCAGGCCAAGAAAAAAAAGAGTGCACTAACTGGAGAGGTCAACAACTGGAGATGATAATCCAAGGTTCAAAGGAAACTATAGAAAAAATTACAGAAACAATAACCATGGAAGAAGCAATTATGACTGTCAGGGTGGAAGGAAGAGTTCCACGCTGCTTTAAATGTGGCCTGAAGGGACACATAAGAGCAGATTGTACGTCAAAACCAAGAAAACTAGTGGAAAAGCGACCAGAGAATATGGAAGAGGAGATAGAAAAGACCCACAGAAAGGAAGTAATCGAAAAAGAAAAGGAAGTAGCGGAAATAGAG
>NW_026332137.1:0-250 GCF_001194135.2 Octopus bimaculoides
TGAGATCGTGTACACACATATACAGGCTGAAATTAACTTTCTTTATCTTGCATGCTTTATGAACTGTGTTATACTATTACACTAGCCTACCCGTCGTAGTATGGCATATATTAAAATAACAGTAAATAAATATTTCTTTACAACTTCGATCACTGTTCTTTCTTCCATCTTGCACACTGGCGGTACTGTTATATGTTAAATTTAACCTACATCTGTTGATATATACATCTTATATTTCTTTCTGAATCAT
>NW_026332138.1:0-418 GCF_001194135.2 Octopus bimaculoides
ATATACACCAAACTGGAGAAAAGTATACGGTGCATATTTCTCTATATATGAGTGTTTCCGTATGTGCATATGCATGTATACAGAGCATGATTGATAGCTAGTTAGATAGATAGATAGATAGATAGATAGATAGATAGATAGATAGATAGATAGATAGATAGATAGATAGATAGATAGAGCGAGATAACTTTGTGTTCCTGCATTTTATACACTTATACACACACACATATATATGCACAAATATATAAAGGTTTGTGTGCGTATGTTACGTATGTAAGTAATGAATCTAGATATGTATGTATGTATGTATGTATGTATGTATATACACAATATGTGTATATGTGTGTGCATGTGTACATATATGTATTTATGTGTGTAATGTTTGTTCATTGATTTTGACTACATTTCCCTCAATCTG
>NW_026332139.1:0-264 GCF_001194135.2 Octopus bimaculoides
CGCATACACAGACACACAGAAACAGACACACAGACACAGACACAGACACAACACAGACACGCGCACACACACGTACATACATGCATACATACATACATACATACATACATACATGCATACATACATACATACATACAAAAATATCCTGTTGTTGATGTTGAAATTCCACTGAAGAAGCCTTGGATCTAGATTAGAAAACGGCTCTTTCTCTATTGGCAAGAAATCTTGAAATATGTATATGTATATGTATATGTATATATATAT
>NW_026332140.1:0-235 GCF_001194135.2 Octopus bimaculoides
ATATATATATATATATATATATATATATATACATACATTTACATATATATGCGTACGTAAACACAAACAGTATATCTGGCGAATGCATGCATTTGTCTAAAACAGAATTACACATATCTATGTATGTGTATGTGCATGTGTGTGTATGTGACTATATACATATACATCTATATGTGCATGTATATACGCATATTTATATTTATATATATATATATATATATATATATATATATAT
>NW_026332141.1:0-371 GCF_001194135.2 Octopus bimaculoides
GGTGCGGGTCGAGGATGTTGAAGACGCTCCTTTCTTCTCCTGCGTTTTACCTCATCATTCTGTTGTCTGTTCTGCTCGAAGGAGCTGGTAGCAGTCCTCTAGGCTGTCCTATCCATGGCAATCTGTTCCCATGAGGATGACTGGATGTTAGTTTGAGCCATGGTCCGTTTGAGCTGGTCTTTAAAACGGAAGTTCGGACCTCTTCTGGGTCTTTTCCGATTGCAAGTTCTCCGTAGAGCATGATCCTGGGAGACGAGAGGGCTTCATATACTGGAGCCTTCTCATCTCCCAGCGTGTATGTGTGTATGTGTGTGTGTGTGTGTGTGTGTGTGTGTGTGTTGGGGTGTGTGGGTAGGTGGGTGTGAAGGACA
>NW_026332141.1:381-562 GCF_001194135.2 Octopus bimaculoides
GTGTGGGTAGGTGGGTGTGAAGGACAAAGAGAAGATAGTCACGGCTAGAACGCTTTTGGTCACAGATTAACTCCCTCAGAGTCGGTGTAGTGCTAGACAGTAACAACAACAACGACAACACCAAAATAAGTGCCAAGGTTACTTACCATAACATGTAATTATAAAACCACAGGCCACTTTG
>NW_026332142.1:0-337 GCF_001194135.2 Octopus bimaculoides
CAGCTCAAAACAATATCTGTGTATCGCGATTTCTGGGTTATTTCTCTTCACCAGCATAGAATAACTGTTCGGGCTAGAGGTGGCGCTGCTAAATTCTTGTTCGAAATATATAAATTTCAAAGTGACACACTGATCTAATACAATAGAAAATTTCTATTTGTAAATCTCTCAACGAGAGATATTTAGTAACAATGCTCATAACGTGGCAGCCCTTGTTTAGGACGAGTGCTACTGTTATTTAGCCCCAGGAAACATACATATATACATACATATACCTATATATACATATATGTACATACATACATATATACATATATACATACATATATACATATAT
>NW_026332143.1:0-521 GCF_001194135.2 Octopus bimaculoides
TTGTCTGCTATCGGCATTTTGAATCCAACATTACTGGTTGTGGCATACTTTAATTGAACATTTTGTCTCGTTTATAGATCTATGTATATTCTCATAATTTACAACCATCGACATAAAAGTGGAAGAAGACATTGGATTGTGTAGATCTAGAAATATTTAATGGTATGTAAGTTGAAACGTTATTTATGTCTGGGATGTATTTCATCATAGATTTATTGGGTCAGGGAGGACATGAAAATGAAAAACAACAACGTTCAGGATATGAAACCTGAAAGCAAATTCGCATTTAAAATACAGACGCAATCTCTGAAGTCAATATAGATTTATAATAAAACATTATGTTGGTGATCGGAAAATACAACACACACAACTTGAAGCTTATCTTGGGATTAAGAAAGAATACCTTCATCGTCAGAAGACGTCTACATTATAAATATACAGGTTATAACTCTCAGCATAATAACAACTACTACACCAGCACCAACAATAACTACTACTACTACTACTACTACTACTACTAC
>NW_026332145.1:0-580 GCF_001194135.2 Octopus bimaculoides
CCCCCCCCATCCCACTAGAAAGTCTAAAGAACGATATTGACGCGATGTCACGTAAAAAGCAAAGAGATTAACAAAGAACGGGATAACTTTTAAATCCCATTCACAAGAATTTTGTGGTTGCGTGAATACGCATGCGTATCTTTGATACAGACATGCATATCCCCATGCCCTCCACCCCCATATTTATATGTATATATATATTTATAGACACGCTTGTTCGTAACATTAGTCTTTATTGCCGGTTAAGACGTTCTAAGTATCTGCAACTGGGAAGTTTCGCTTTCGTCTCTTAGATTCTGGATTGCACTACGTTATCTGGAAAAGACCGGGAGTTGTCTGCCCATGCATTGAAATTCTTCTGCACGTCACTAATGCTGTCCAAAGAGGACGGTGAGATCAATACACAGAAGTTAGGAAGGACTGGAGCAACGTGAAATGAAGTGTTTTGCATAACACAACCTATCTCCCAGTCAAGGAATTGAAACAACAGTCTTACAATAATGAGACTAACACCGCTAAGACACGTGCCTTAATCTTTCTCCTTCCCTCTCTCTCTCTCTCTCTCTCTCTCTCTCTCTCT
>NW_026332146.1:0-308 GCF_001194135.2 Octopus bimaculoides
TATGTATGTATGTATGTATGTATGTATGTATGTATCTATATATGTATATAAACGGAGTTGCTGAAAAGTTCCTGACTGTGGATGAAAGCAAATAGAAGAGGATGAGTTAATAATGATTTTATTCCTAGATTTACACACTTATTGCAGCAGTCCTTCAGTTTGAGGTTCTAACAAGGCTTTTCGTGACACCCTTAAAGCCAGGAACTTTTCAACATCCCTCTATTTTCAATTCTTTAACCAGTTGCAGATCGAATGCTACGATCAAATATACATACTATATTGGGATTTACTACACATGTATGTATGTA
>NW_026332147.1:0-369 GCF_001194135.2 Octopus bimaculoides
ATATATATATATATATATATATACATACACACACACACAGACACAAACACGTGTATGTATATATATATATATATATATGCACATATATATATATATATACATGCATACATACACATGTATACATACACATATGCATACATATAAATACATATATACAGACACATACGTACTTGCATATACATATACATACATACCTCTACATATGCATAGGTATATTTACATATACAAATGTGTGTATATATATATACATACATACATGCATATACATAATGTATATATGTACACACATCTATTCATACATATATATTAATACAATGTATGTAATTAAGGATGAGACTGGACAAAAAAAAAGTGAAAAAAAATAAATAA
>NW_026332148.1:0-245 GCF_001194135.2 Octopus bimaculoides
CGCTCTTCAACATAAAGGAACACGAGGAAATAAACAGAGAGAGAATAAAACAACTTGTGGGTTTAGCGATCAAACACAGTGATATATAGGCGTCTTCATAAGGTATCTTCGGCCTGATGACTAGCTAGCTGAGTATCACTCGTTGGGTAGTTATTACATCAGATGATCTGCTAGCTAGAAAACATATGTAGCCTGGATTTTCCTGTTCCATACCATCAATCTGGATGTGTGTGTGTGTATATAAA
>NW_026332149.1:0-245 GCF_001194135.2 Octopus bimaculoides
GAGGACCATCATGGTTTCCTTATCTCTGGTTCTGAATGTTCTCAGGATCCTTCCGTTTAATAAAAAATAACCTCTAATTAATCAATAATGTATTCACCCTTGTTGTTTACAACTTCTTCCCAACGTTCAACAAGATTTTCAATACCTCGTTGGTAGAAATCACTCGATTTCGACTGGAAATATTGATACAACCAATCTCTCAATTCTGCATCAGTATTGAACGAAACTCCGCGCATAGCATTTGA
>NW_026332150.1:0-247 GCF_001194135.2 Octopus bimaculoides
TTCTGTCTCTTTGTTATGACACACTGTGATAGTTAGATTTAATTTGTTCTTATCATGATTGTTGTCATTGTTGTCATCACAACCAGCAGTGTTGCTATTGGCTTTGTCATCATCATTATCTTGACCATCATTATGATCATCATCATCACCAACATCATCATCATCATCATTATCAACGCTATATTCACCATCACCATCAACTTCATCATCAACTTCACTATTGTCATCATCATCATCATCACTATTG
>NW_026332151.1:0-229 GCF_001194135.2 Octopus bimaculoides
GTGTGTTTGTGTGTGTGTGTGTATGCATGCACGTGTTTGTGTGTGTGTTTATATGTATGGATAAAAATATATATTCATATATGCATGCATACACACACATATATGGATGTGTGTGTGAATACTTCAAAATGTGTAACATATTAATCAAGTCTACGTGCTTTTATGAAAACATGTATTGAGCACTTTAATGCACTGATAAGAAGTATATCTATTCTGATATATATATATA
>NW_026332152.1:0-347 GCF_001194135.2 Octopus bimaculoides
ATATATATATATATATGTGTGTGTGTATAATATATAATGTATATATATATTATATATAGTGTATATGTATATATATATCATATATAGTGTGTATATGTATATTATATATATACATATACGAATATATATATACAAATATATATATCCATACAATTATTTATGTATGTTATATGTATGTAGTTACATACATGTATAAATTTCTTCTTATAGCATTACCAAATAAATCTTTGAATATCGCTGACAAAAATCTGCACTACCAACAACAAAAACATTGACACCAGGAATAATACCAAATAAAATAGCAATAAAATCTTAGAAAAAGAAAATGAACAGCAATAATAACATTA
>NW_026332153.1:0-1319 GCF_001194135.2 Octopus bimaculoides
ATATATATTGATGTGTGTGTGTCTTTGTCTCTGTATTTGTCCTCCCCATCACTGCTTAACAACTGGTGTTGGTGTGTTTACATCCCTGTAACTTAGAGGGTCAGCAAAAGAGACCGATAGAATAAGTACTAGGCTTACAAAGTATAAGTCCTGGGGTCAATTTATTCAATTAAAGGTGGTGCTCCAGCATGGCCACAGTGAAGTGACTGAAACAAATAAAAGAATAAAAGTATAAAAGAATGTGTTATATCACCTTTAGCTAGAGAATAGGGTATCCATGGTGTTTTGTTGTTCAGTGTTTTGATTAGCCTGAGGGAATCACATATGCTCCCTATAAATTAGCTCCCTTCAGTTTCTCTACCTCATATCTGTGATTCTTGACTCACGAAGTGGAAGTACGAAGAGAAATTATTCAGATAAGCAACTTAGCAGACAACTAATCCTCATTTTATAACGTTCCTATTATAATTATTATTGAACCTTTGGGAGGGGCATTATGCCGGTAATAATAAACGCACGCAAAATGCCCCTACCAAGGATCAATAATATTTCTTTCAACCCACGATTATATATCATCATCATCATCATCATTTAATATCTGTTTTCCATTATTGATGAAGGTTGGATGGTTTGACAGGATCTGGTGAGCCACAGGGCTACACCAAGCTCCTGTAACTTTCCAGTATTGCCAGTTATTTTGCTGTAAATTGTATATATACTTACTTGGATTGCTGTAGCCTGGTTTAAAAATATCTGGTTTGAGAATATCTGCTGCCTAGTATTGACAGAAACAGTGAAAGTGGAAACAATGTAATGGCTAATGAAAAATGATCAGAATATAATGAATTACTACATATAATATTAACCTGCCTGGCAGAAGAAAAGAGGGTTAAATGTTTGGTGGGTTAAAGTAAAATGTGCATGAGAAATTACTGATGACCAGAAATGCAAGGAAGTTTTGCTTTCAAGCAGTAACTAAAAATACACAAAACTTATTTACACTTCCTCTATAGTACTTAAGGATGATTACCTTCTGGCATATACATCTAATCAAAATAAGTAGACAGTTTTAAGTGTTTATCACACTAATGCATGAGATAAACACATAGTTGGCTTGTATGTGATTGTGTGTGTGTGTTCGTTTGTGTGTTTGTCTGTGTGTGTGTGTAGGTGTGTGTGTGTGTAGGTGTGTGTGTGTGTGTGTGTGTGTGTGTGTGTGCATGCACACGTACATGTATGTATGTAGCTTGACCTGAATGAAGAGTATTCAGTTATTTACCGTTAGTTATGTCAGTTTCATTATGTAACAATAAAATATT
>NW_026332154.1:0-211 GCF_001194135.2 Octopus bimaculoides
ATATGTGTGTGTGTGTGTGTGTGTGTGTGTGTGTGTGTGTGTGAGAGAATTTACGAAAAAAAACAACAGACGAAGACTGGTGGTGTAAACAACAAATGGATGTATTAGTATAACGCTCGGGAATAGAGAAAGTCTTTGACGTTTTGAGTATACGCTCTTCTACTGAAAGGAACACAGAAAGAAACAAGGAGAGAAACAAGGAGAAAAAAAA
>NW_026332155.1:0-240 GCF_001194135.2 Octopus bimaculoides
TAGGATAAGTACTAAGCTTACAATGAATTAGTCCTGGGGTCAGTTTGTTTGGCTAAAACCCCTTAAAGTGATGCTCCAGCATAGCTGCTGTCAAATGCCTGAAACAAGTGAAAGAAAGAGTGTAAGCACCCTGAGAGAAATGTTGGACATAAAAAGCATTGGATGTGGAGAGCAAGAGAGACATTTGCACTGGTATGGTCATGTACTACAGATGAATGAGGAGAGCTGTGTGAAGAAGTG
>NW_026332156.1:0-971 GCF_001194135.2 Octopus bimaculoides
GAGGATAGCTGTGTGAAAAAGTGCCACACCTTAGCAGTTGAGGGAATCTATGGAAGAGGTAGGCCCAGGAAGACCTGGGATGAGGTGCTGAGGCGCGACCTTCGAACATTGGGCCTCACCAAGGCGATGACTTCTGACCGAGACCTTTGGAAATATGCTGTGCGTGAGAAGACCCAGCAAGCCAAGTGAGACCTAAATCCAAGGCCTCGGCCAGTCCGCTTATGCATACCTTCCTTCATTGGACACTAAACTCCACTTGTGAAGACCTGTTGAGGCAAGTGAAATCGAAATCGAGTTATATTCGATGACTGGCACCCATGCCAACGTCGTCTCCTTCATTGGACGTGAAACTCAGCTTGCGAAGACATATTGGGGCAAGGAAATCGAAATCGTGATGGCACCTGTGCCCAGCGTCGCCTTTCTTACACTTGTGCCCGCGGCATGTGTAAGGACTTTCGAGCGAGATCGTTGCCAGTGCCCCTGGACTGGCTCTTGTGTGGGTGGCACATAAAATGTACCATTTTGAACGTGGCCATTGCCAGTACCGCCTGACTGGCCTTTGTGCCGATGGCACGTAAAAGCACCCACTACACTCTCTGAGTGGTTGGCGTTAGGAAGGGCATCTAGCTGTAGAAACTCTGCCAAATGCTGTGCGTGAGAAGACCCGACAAGCCAAATGAGACCTAAATCTAAGGCCTCAGCCAGTCCACTTATGCATACCTTCTTTCATTGGACACTAAACTCCACTTGCGAGGACCTGTTGAGGCAAGTGAAATCGAAATCGAGTTAAATTGGACACTAAACTTCACTTGCGAAGACCTGTTGAGGCAAGTGAAATCGAAATCGAGTTAAATTCGCCGACTGGCACCCATGCCAACGTTGTCTCAATTAAAATCGAAATCGAGTAAATTGGACAATAAACTCCACTTGCGAAGACCCGTTGAGGCAAGTGAAATCGAAATCGAGTTAAA
>NW_026332157.1:0-348 GCF_001194135.2 Octopus bimaculoides
TAACACATTCTCAGTAGTTAGTTCCACTAGTAAAGAACTAGTGTGTTAGGTGTTGTTTCAATCTTGTTTTGTAGAATAGAGAATGTATAGATTTCAGACAGCAGCATGAGTAATAGACAGATGTGTACACCTTGTTTCACAGTACAGAATAACACTGAATAGAACAAGAAAAACAAGCAGTCAATGTACCAGTAATTTATTAAAATAGCTTCCAAGAATACAATGCATTATAACCTCCACCTTAGTGAATGCGGGGGGTATTGTTTTCAGTTATGTTTGTTTGTTTATCCATGGACAAGATATCTCAAGAACTACTGGATAGATTCAGATGAAACTTTCAGGGATGTT
>NW_026332158.1:0-416 GCF_001194135.2 Octopus bimaculoides
ACTCTTAAAAATACTCGTGTCTTCTCTTTTTTGCGGGTGAGGAACATAATGATGGCCAGTTGCTGGCGCTACCTTTTCTTCTGCCCGGAGAGGTTTTTATAAACTTCCATGGCTCCGTCGATTGCATTTCTTAACTGCAGCGCACGAATCATCGTGGGGTTCCAATCTTCTGCCATTCTCTGAAGTTCTTTTGGTGGCCTACATCCGCCTACCTTCCCCCTTCCTTCAGCATGTCGAGGCGTCTCCCCTTCTTTGCTATAGTAAGCATCTTCGTCTGGCGCTTAGGTTCACTGCCAGACGCCTTAGAAGGTCCAGAACTTTTGGGCGACATCGTAGGGTTTGAAATAAATTCCCAATTTTACACAAAAATGCAAATCAACACCCCACACCCTCCTCCCGAGTTTCGCTTCCCATAT
>NW_026332159.1:0-401 GCF_001194135.2 Octopus bimaculoides
TAGCAGACATAGCTTTCATATTGGTGGTGGTGGTGGTGGTGGTGAGAGGGTTGTCAACATGTGTGGTTGCTGTATTCATGACGTTCTTAGAAATTTCTTTTTGTGTGCGCGTGCAGTTTTCGTTCTTTTTCTTATCTAGCGTTCCAAGGCTAGGGAAATGATGTTCGAAGAACGAACTCGAACAGCGTTCCAATACAATGTTTCTCGACATTTTTCAAATTCCGAGAAAAGATTTTATAATTTGACGGGCCTGGAACTGCCCCTAGGGGCCAATTCCTCCCTTCGAAAAATACACAAATGAAGCTTGGGTGCTTCGCACAGATTATATAAAAAAATGTTAAACAAATGTGAGCAATAAAAGGTCAAATAAAGGTTTACCTCTGCAGCCGATGTGACAGCAC
>NW_026332160.1:0-213 GCF_001194135.2 Octopus bimaculoides
TGGAACCCTCGACGCCGTAAGCGACGGAGTGCCAACAACAACAACAACAATGAGATGGGTGATTGAAAAAGCGGGACGTATTTATGTGAACACCGCCTCCTCAGTCGCTTCAATGTTTTGTTTTATTATCATGATTCGTTATTTTATTTTAAAAATCACTTTGTGCTTGGCCATTGACAAATGACATAAGTTGACGGAAATGCTATATTCTGC
>NW_026332161.1:0-519 GCF_001194135.2 Octopus bimaculoides
TCCATATATATACATAGACGAACAGACAAATAAAGAAAATGATAGCTAGATAGGCAGACTGACAGAGGGATAGATAGATAGATAGATAGATAGATAGATAGATAGATAGATAGATAGATAGATAGATAGATAGATAGATAGATAGATAGACGTGTTTGCACAGACGTATATACACAATGAGAGATTCTACAATACGCTTCAATGATTGTAAGTATAAATTTGTATGTATGAATGCGAGTATATACATACATGTACTTTTGTCTGAGAAAGGGAGGCATGTGACGTGCATGGAAATAAAATTTTAACGCATAACCTAAATAGATAAATGAAGAATGCCCTCACAAGATCTTATCCAAAAATATCAATGATTTTGCTCGGCCGTAGACTTGTGTAATTCGTTTCAGTATTGTGGACATTTCAATGTGCTGTAGTTAAAATATATATAAGGCGTAATTAGAAACCTCCCACCCAAATAAAATATTTATTTATATCATTATCTTGTTGTGATGAAATTATATA
>NW_026332162.1:0-277 GCF_001194135.2 Octopus bimaculoides
ATGTATGTATGTATGCATGTCTCTTCTATTTTTTAATTATTATAAATCTTTCACTGAGGAGAGAGCTGGTTTCCAACAAAGATACAAGCCCCCATCTTTGGGATGTAGTTAACACAGACGAATTCCATTTGGAACTTGAGAAAATTCTTGCATATTATTACTGTTCCGCTCACAGATTGCATTTGTAATGTACGAATCGGTCGATTTCTCTTTCTGAAAATCCCAGCTTATCCAGATTCTCCTTTAAACATTTAGTAACAACGCTAGTGCTCCAATT
>NW_026332163.1:0-274 GCF_001194135.2 Octopus bimaculoides
TATTATAAATGCCAAAACAAATCTCTGTGTCAGTGTGTCACTCTTCGACCAACTCTCTCACTATTCAATGAGAATTCTACTATTCCTCATAATGGATTAGAGTAATAGTAGACACAGAGACGGTGAGGCGGTAGTAGATTGACAATTTTGATGGTAATGGGGTGATAGTAATAGTATGAGCTGTACTTATGACAGAGGCGGAGGCGACGGTGATCATGGTGATGGTGGCGGTAGCAGAGGCAGCTAGGGATGACAGTGATAGTAAGCGATGTGA
>NW_026332164.1:0-306 GCF_001194135.2 Octopus bimaculoides
ATTACTATATCAGTACAGACACGACTTTCACCACAGTCTACATGTACTCTCTCAATACTGGCTGACGTCACTTTACTTATAGTGACTGACACATTTCACTCGTCACATGCGAAGTGTCTATCATTATTACTAATTCCCTGCAACAAATGTGAAGTCCATCGTTTACTAGGCAATGACTTTCCTTTCACAAGTATCTGCATACCTTGCTTTCTGTTGAGAATGTAGCCAACCTGGCTTGTGTCAGCAGATTCATACATGGTCAAATGGTTGGTAGGTTTCCCAAAGTTCTGAAGTTAGTATTGAGAA
>NW_026332165.1:0-380 GCF_001194135.2 Octopus bimaculoides
ATATATATATATATACATAGATATATATGTATGCATTTATACATATCTCTCTATCTCTCTATCTATCTTTCTATCTATCTATCTCTCTCTATATATATATAGTTCGATATATAGATAGATAGATAGATAGATAGATAGATAGATAGATAGATAGATATAGATATAGATATAGATATACACAGAAATTTATATATGTCCATACCTAACTATCTAAATGCCTATATACTCAAAGATACGTAGATATACATATACAAATTACATATATGTGTATACATATGAGTATGTGTGTGTGTGTATGTATATGTAGATATGTATACACACATATATATGTTATATATGTATATATATATATATATATGTTTATATATATATATATATAT
>NW_026332166.1:0-266 GCF_001194135.2 Octopus bimaculoides
GATTTCTATCAAAACCATAGGGGGAACAACTTCACCACGACGACTACCACCACCACCACTACTACTACTGTTACTACTACTACTACTACTACTATTGTTATTATCATGACTGCTGCTAGGTATTCAACAGCCATAACCACTCCTAGAACTCTTGACCACTATTTAATTTACTAAAACAAATAGTTATATCTACGAAAACAGCAAGTTGGAATTACAATGTTTTCAGTACTCAAGGAAAGGACCACGTGCGCATGCAAGAAATAACA
>NW_026332167.1:0-322 GCF_001194135.2 Octopus bimaculoides
ATATATATATATATATATATATATATATATATACGTGTATGTATGTTTGTTTGTCCCACAACCACCACCGTTTCATAATTAGGGTTGGTTTGTTTACATCCCCATAACTTAGTGGTTCAGTAAAAAGAGACCTACAGAACTAATACCAGGCTTAAACAATAAATACTAAAAGAGTGATTAAATTCAACTAAACCCTTTAAGGTAACACTCCAGCATGGCCAGAATCCAATGGCAGAAAGAAGCAAAAGCCACGCAACAGGAGGAAGAGAAGAATTATTATTATTATTATTATTATTATTACTATTATTACTATTATTATCAT
>NW_026332168.1:0-304 GCF_001194135.2 Octopus bimaculoides
GTGTGTGTGTGTGTGTGTGTGTGTGTATGCATTTGTGTATCTGTATTTGTCCTCCCACAGTCGCTTAATAACCGATGTTGGTGTGTTTACGTCCCCGTAACCTGGCGGTTCCGCTAAAGAGAACGATAGAACAAGTAAAAGGCTTACAAAGAATAAGTCCTGGGGTCGATTTGTTCGACTAAAGGCAAAATAATGATAGAAATAAAAGAAAAAAAGAAACACATATATTATATTAGACTCTTTGTGCGGGCGCGGTGGTGTGTGAGTCTGTGTGTGTGTGTGTGTGTGTGTGTGTGTGTGTGCG
>NW_026332169.1:0-286 GCF_001194135.2 Octopus bimaculoides
AGTGATGATCGAGCCGGTAGATGATGATGATGATGACGATGATGTTGATGGTGATGATGTTGATGATAATGATGCTGATGATGCCAATGCTAATAACGATGGCAATGGTAGCAAAGTTATTGGCGGCAATAATGAAAATGTTTCTTACAAGATTGACAATGATGATGATGATGATAAAATCAATGTCTAGATATAATGATGCAACGTTATTATTAGTAAATTTCAGCCATTTGGCCAAGCAGTCTATAGAATGGTTGCACCCAAAATAAATAAATAAATAAATAAA
>NW_026332170.1:0-278 GCF_001194135.2 Octopus bimaculoides
TAATTCAATAAAGAAAAAACGATATTCATACAATCAAGAAAATAAATATACTATAAAAACCTTATTCAAAAAATCATGATTTTTAGAATAAGCTTTTTATAATATATTTATTTTCTTGATTGTATGAATATCGTTTTTTCTTTATTGAATTAATTAATAGAGGTTTTTTTCTCTAAATTACACACACACACACACACACATATATATAAACATATATACAAGTTTGGTCAAAAGTCACCTGACAGTAAATCAAAACTATTTAATTCCAAGATTTATGT
>NW_026332171.1:0-103 GCF_001194135.2 Octopus bimaculoides
GACGATTTGACTGAGGACTGGCAAGCCAGAAGGCTGCACCAGGCTCCATCCTTTAATTATGTTTATTTATATACATATATATATATATATATATATATATATA
>NW_026332171.1:113-253 GCF_001194135.2 Octopus bimaculoides
ATATATATATATATATATATATATATATATATATATAGTCAGAACTTACTTGCAAATGGATGCGTGCGTTCGATGATATAATAATACAAGGAATATGTATGCATGTATACCCACATATATGTACATACTTACATCTACAT
>NW_026332172.1:0-1206 GCF_001194135.2 Octopus bimaculoides
GTGTGTGTGTGTGTGTGTGTGTGTGTGCACACATAGACAGATAAAATCTAAGACTGATGGCTTTTCTTTCTTTAGTAAAGTTTTTCTAATTTTCCCCAAAATATTTCGTGGTAATATAAACATTTCCGGGGAATTATAGCACTCTAATGTATATGTTTTGAGTTCAGATTTAAACAATTTGGTGTGTTCGAAACGTTTCGCTTAGTTCCTTTTTCTTTCCTCCCGGCTTTTAAAATGTTTTTTATCACTTTTTTGAGACTCATTGTTTCTTTAGAAAATTGAGATATACTTTCAATGCTACTTTTGTCGCACATATATGTATGTATGTTTTTATGTGTGTGTATATATATATATATATATATATATATATAGTTCGTTCGTTAGTTAGCTATATAGGTAGATTGATAAATAGATAGATAGATGAATAGATAGATAGATAGATAGATAGATAGATAGATAGATAGATAGATAGATAGATATAAACGTAAAAATAGTTGAATTTTGCTTTCAGTTTTCTTCTCCTTAAGTTGTTTTCTCGGAAAACATTGTCGTTGACTTTTATTCAACGGAAAACACTAATACTACTCGATTAAATATACTTATTTCTAACAATTAATGCATTGTATATCTTTTTTTAAATATGAAAAATAGAAGAATTTATATATTTATTATTCGATAAACTTATCTCTAAGGAACTGTATTAAAATTTGCTATATTTGTCTATTCATGTTAAAAATTAGTTCGCCTACAATACAAACATATTTTCAGAAAGATAGGAAGTAGCAAACAAATATCTTACATTTCCTTTTCTTTTTTTCGTGTGAATAAGCCTTAATTTATTTATCAAATATAGGGAAAGATTATAATTTGAAAGCAAATATACGGATCACTTCATTGGTCATAAATTTCCCGAAATATTTTATCAAATATTTATTTTTCCAAGACACAATACCAATGCTCGAGGAAATGACTATGATTGATTGAATAGTTACTGATTTCTGCAGATGAAAAAAATGAACAAAAAATGCAAAGTCAGCTTTCATGTCAATTCGGGGCAATGCATAAGTTTATATACAACACTGAAATAGATATTATATCAATTTTGGGGCCATACAAGTATAATCAGACACTGAATAAAGAAGTATTACTATCCAAGTATGATTGTATGTTTATATGTATGTGTGTATGTATGTACGTAAATATATA
>NW_026332173.1:0-116 GCF_001194135.2 Octopus bimaculoides
TGTTGTTTTTTCGTATATTCTCCCATATATATATATATACACACACATATATACACACACATATAAATATATATATACACATATATATATACACACATATATATATGCACATATAT
>NW_026332173.1:296-459 GCF_001194135.2 Octopus bimaculoides
TATATATATATACACACATACACACACATATATACACATATATATATATACATATATATATATATCCACACACACACATATATATTATATATATATACATATATATATATATCCACACACACACACACACATATATATATACATACACACACACATATATATA
>NW_026332174.1:0-221 GCF_001194135.2 Octopus bimaculoides
CTTGATCTTTGTTTTACATGAAAGACTGCCATAAGGCGTTCATCGCTATGCTAAGCCTACTGAGAAGCTTATGTAAACTCTGAATATGTACTGATTATTTTCTGTCGTCTGTACTTCTTGTTTGCTCCCAATTCATTCTCCTTGCTTTGTTCTACACCGATTGATATCTTCCATCTTCCTGCATAAAATGATCAACCATTCCTCATCTTTCGGACTAACAA
>NW_026332175.1:0-622 GCF_001194135.2 Octopus bimaculoides
GAAAGGATTAGAAAATAAAGTGGTAAAAAGGAAAAACAAGAATAAAATAAAAATTAAAATAATGATAATAAAAATAATAAAATAAAATAAAAGGTAATGATAGATATATCCTAAATGGTTTTGTGAGTGAGTATGTATGGGAGAGAAGACGAAGGGAATAAGATAAAATAAGCTAGAGGTAACAAGGTAAAGAATAAGATACAAAATAAATTAATAAAAGTAAAGAGCGATACAGATATGGCAGTATTGTATCGAGGCTAGAGGTCAAACGTTAAAGTTTCAGTAGAGTGGGTGGGGTGGAAGATCAATCTAGGTAAAGTTTATAATGACAATAGTTTAGCGCAGATAATTAAAATTGTATTTCATGCTTCATAGTCATAAAATGATATGAGATAATGGATTAAGAATTAAACCTAAAATTGAAAATTAGAATTGAAAATTAAAATTGAAAGTTAAAATTTGAAGCTTAAACTTAAAATTACAAACTAAGAAAACTAAAATCTAAAAAAAACTGTAAAAATTAAAAATTGTTGAGTTGAAATTAGTTTGTAAGATAGTTATTTTGATAGAGAGGTAGGGGAAAAGAAGCGAGTGGATGCATATATATATATATATATATATA
>NW_026332176.1:0-316 GCF_001194135.2 Octopus bimaculoides
ATGTATGTATGTATGTATGTATGTATGTATGTATGTATGTATGACTGTGCGTCCGCGACATGTCATTCTAGAGCCGTGAATGCAGCCGGCGTCGGCGGCGATGTCGACGGTAGATGGCGACGTCGTCGTCAGAGGTAGGACGAGAAGCATAATGAGGATATTGGAGGTGGAGTGGGAGGGAGGGGAAAATGAAGGTGGGGGGCGTGCGGGGTGGCGGTGGTAGAAAATGTATGCGTCACGTGGTAGGGTGTAGGTGGTGTCGTCCCAACCGTTTCTCTCATCATCAATAAGACCATTTTACTCGGTCAGGATCGTC
>NW_026332176.1:1353-6175 GCF_001194135.2 Octopus bimaculoides
AGATAGATAGATAGATAGATAGATAGATAGATAGATAGATAATGCGAAAGAATGTGTGGTGGTGAAATTGCGAGGTGAGTTGAATATTCAACGTTTCTGACAATTTCCGTCCTCAGAGTAAAGTTGACGGGTAATTTCACTTACACTCTTTCTGTCGCTTTTTTCTTTTCTTTTCTTTTTTTTTCAAATAATGCAAGTCTTGCTGATGCAAACAGCCACAAGTCTGCTTGCGTTCTGCTTTATCTGATATTATAATTTCAATTAATTAAAACCGATTTCTAGCACACAAATACGTTAATACTAAGCTTGGCATATAGGGTATAATTTAACATACTTATATCATTAGATATTTGACGTTATAATGACGATTTTTTTTTTTCAGTTTATGTATTCATTTATTTTTTCTTGTACATTCGTTATGGCGTTCCTTCATCTACAATGGTATTTCAGAAATTTCATCATTTTGAGGTCGATAAAATGAGTACCAGTTAAACACTTGGATCGATGTAATCGATCAGTCACCTCTGCTAAAATGTCAGAACGTCTGCGTTTAGTTTTCTTTCCTCAGTCAAGTACCAGATTATCTTCGCAATTTCGGCTGATAATACTCGAGATTGCTCCAATCCGGCCAGCCCCAAGGAAAAACTAAGCTAAGAGTATTAGATTCCTTGGAAGAAAGTAGCGAATGTATACGAAAACAAGGACGGGAAAAAAATAAACAATGTTACACAAATGCAATAAAAATAATAACAGGACATAACAACAGGTGTCTTTCGTCTAAGGAGGAATTATATTAAGCTGGCGAGTGTGGAAATAAAGCCTTACGGAAGGGATACAAGATTTCACAGGCACAGGGAGGAATATCGATGTTGCACGGACAACGGCCGGCCAAGAAAGAAAGATCACGTGAAAAGAGACCTTTAGTCGAACAAATGGACCCCGAGACTTATTCTTTGTAAGCCTAATACTTATTCTATCGGTCTCTTTTGCCGAACCGCTAAGTGACGGGGATGTAAACACACCAGCATAGGTTGTCAAGCGATGGTGGGGGACAAACACAGACAAATAACAAATACACACATACATATATATACATGTATATATACGACGGGCTTCTTTCAGTATCCGTCTACCAAATCCACTCACAAGACCTTTGTCGGCCTGAGGCTATAGTAGAAAACACTTGCCCAAGGTGCCACGCAGTGGGACCGAACCTGGAACCATGTGGTTGGGAAGCAAGCTTATATGTGTGTGTATAATATATAATATATATGTGTGTTTACATACATACATACATACATACATACATACATACATAGGCAAAACCGTTCCACACAGTTTCCGTCTATCGAATCCACGCACAAAGCATCGGTCATCTCGGGGCTATAAGTAGAAGGACACTTGCCCAAGGTGCCGCGCAGTGGGATCGCACTCGAAATCATGTGGTTGCAAAGCGAACTTCGAAGCCGTGCAATCATATCTGCGTTTCTCACAATATATACAAATGCCACTGGCTCGGAAAATAAAATGCAGTCTTTGTATGTATTAGTCGAGTTTGAACGAGGAATCTGCGTATATTTAATTAAATCAATTTCTTCCTAAATTCCTAAATACCCCCAGAGAACCCAGCGGTGTTAAAAATAATCACATAAGTTTTTATAGGGATTAAGAGGCATATTAATGGATTATAATTCATTCTCAAGAGTTTTGTAGCTGAGTTTAATGCTTCTCACAAGAGAACTTCAGAAAAACATAACGACACACAGCTTTCGGGTACACCGCATCAAACTATACTATATACATCTATCCTTGTTTATCACGGGCTCTGGTTACAGTAAAGCATGCTAAATAAATCACAGAAACTATAGTATATACATCTGTTCTTGTTTATCACGGGGGGATTCCAGTAAAACAGTGATAAATGAATCATAAAACCTATATTATATACATATATCCTTGTTTATTACGGAGATTTGGTTCCAGTAAAATAGTGAATAAATGAATCATAGAAACTATGCAATAGACATCTGTCCTTGTTTATCACGGTGTTCCAGTAAAGCGGTGATATATGAATCACAGAAACTATACTATATACATCTGTCCTTGTTTACCACGGTGTTCCAGTAAAGCAGTGATAAATGGATCACAGAAACTCTACTATATACATCTGTCCTTGTTTATCACATTTTCCTGTAAAGCAGTGATAAATGAATCACAGCAACCATACTATATACCTCTGTCCTTGTTTACCACGGTGTTCCAGTAAAGCAGTGATAAATGAATCACAGAAACTATACTATATAAATCTGTCCTTGTTTATCACAGGGTTCCAGTAAAGCAGTGATAAATGAATCACTGAAAAGAAATGATTTTTCACGGACTCTGCAAATGGAATGAATAGCAGATTCACGGCCTACATCAACGAAGTTTCCACAGCCGCGTATTTTCTTGATTATCAGCCGCGTATTTTCCTGTTGAGCAGTGGTTCGCAACCGGGATCCATATGGCCCTTGGGGGCCCATTTAAGATTTTGTCGTTAATATTTATGTGCAATAAATTGTTTATATTTCTACAGTACATTTTTTTCAAATACAATTCTGGATCTTTTCTGTTTGGCTGCACCTTTGGAAATTTTTAAGTGTTGTGAAAATTCCGAAATTTGGTGTATTGATGTAATTTTCCATGCTGAATCTCAGGAGATAATTCACTTTTTCCAGAAAAAATTTTTTTTTAAAGTTGCAGAGGCTTGAAGTTTGATCATTTTTACCCATTCACAAAACAGGATTTGGAAGCTGTCATTTCGTGCATGGCAGCACGTATTGTCAGCTGTAAACAAATGAAATATTGGCGGAAATTCTGCTTTAAGCATGACATATAACCCCTCATAACTTTTTTTTATATTTAGAATTTTCATAAAATTTTAGCGAATTCTACAAACGGAAATTCATGCGATTATGCAAAAACAAAAGCAAAATGAAAATTTTTGTGCTTGATTTCAGGCCTATTTAGCTGTTATTTTTAGCACATCTCATGACCACCTCATAGTGCATGTGTTTTAAGCATTTAATAAGCGACAAAAAGAACATGTGGTAAACAGCTTGGTTTGTTATTATGGAAACAGGCACCTATATGTCTGTAGCTTTCGATTGGTTAAAATTACCCGAAATTTGCTAACTTTAAAAGCTATTAACTCTTTATTGATTTATGGCGAGAATGAATTTCATGTCAATGATTACCATACAAAACCACACCAATACACCAAAACAGAAATTGAAGAAAGTGGAAAGAGGCAGCCAAACAGAAAAGATCCACCATACTCAATGATTTTTAATTTTAAACATAGTACGGAATTTTGTCAGTGAACAGGTCGCGGTTTCAAAAGTGACGAAAATACTTTAACAAATTAAATTTAAATGTTGAAGTAAATCTAACAGTTTTTGTGTGATTTTAAATGGCTTATAAACACCTTCCACGCTGCAATTGTTATTGTTTTAGCACACGATCTCGGATCAAGTCACTTGCTTTGCAAATACATCTCTATAAGTCACACGCTATGCAAATACATCTCCGTAATATAAACATACAGCAAGATATTTAATTATACACTGAGCGTCTACATAAAATAGTGTATCACAGGAGTCCATAGGTAAAAACGGCTGAGGACCACTGTTGTTGAGACTATACGTGTCTGCGAGGGCAGCGAGCTGGCAGAAAAGTTAGCACGCTGGGCAAAATACTTGACGTTACGTTCTGAGTTCAAATCCCGCCGAAGTCGACTTTGCCTTTCATCTTTTCTATAAAGTAAGTACCAGTTGCGTACTGGGGTCGACCTAATCGACTTCCCCCCTCCCCCAAAATTTCGGGCCTTGTGCCTAGATTAGAAAAGAATATATTACATTTCTAGGGCGACGAGCTGGCAGAGTGATTAGCACGCCGGAAAAAATGCTTAACGGTATTTCGTCTACCGTTATGTTCTGAGTTCAAATTCCGCCGAGGTCGACTTTGCCTTTCATCTTTTCGAGGTCGATTAAATAAGTACCAGGTACGTACGCACTGGGATCGATGTAATCGACTTAATCCCTTTGTCTGTCCTTGTTTATCCCCTCTATATTTAGCTCCCTGTGGGCAATAAAGAAATAAATATACGCGTCTGCGTCGTTTGTTCGGAGGAGGCACCTTCGCATTGGAATGAATGATAAATTCATTGACACCAAACTCGCGGCTCATTGCAGTGAAGCTTCCACCTTCACACAGTTTCCTGATCATATCTACCTTTTCTTAAAGAGAATACACTCGCCTGAGTCATTAGCTACGATCAGGCGCCTTCTTATTTTATTTTCTATTCAGTGGTCCCGTTTCGATAGCGTAGGAGTATGTAAATCCGTGTAAAAAAAGAAGAAAAAAATACGCAACTTCGAAGCACAGTCATGTAAATAGAAGCAATAGGCAGTGCATTCTGGGTAGCGGGGCATTGTGGGTGGTCGCTGGGATGCATTTTTATTTTTTATTACTTTTTTTTTTTTGCGATACAAGCAGAATTTTTGACTGATCGCTGACACGTGTTATCATAGATTTAACATGATTCACAACTGAGCGTACTGCGTTATCTCAGAGCAGTGATAAATGAATCAGTGATTAAACTACATGTACTTCTCACGAAACAACTCCAGAAATACCTCACAGATGTCTTTCGCCTACGCCACACTATGTTGTAACTATATATGATGTGGCACTTGTTAAACTTCTTTCGACCATTTGAAGTATTTAAAATTCTCACCAAATTATTTTGAAAAATGTAGCTTTTGATGTAGTTTTGCGCGCT
>NW_026332176.1:13121-13827 GCF_001194135.2 Octopus bimaculoides
ATTATTACACACATAGGTACGCACAGCGTAATTTATTATATAAACAATATATGCGTATAAATTACGATTAAACCGGATGAAATATATCACAGGGAATAACATTTTTATGACCGCCCAGCAGTAACTCTATTCAGCTGAATAGACGTCAGTGATTGGTTGAAATTACAGAAATACGACAACTTTAACATGGAATAACTTGCGATGTACGTTTTTTTGTTAAGAAGACTAAGAGTAAAAGATGTTTTATATGACACATTCTACCAGTGTCCCAAGTTTCAAAGTGTTTCGTTAGTGTTTCGTTAAGAAAATACTGGTGCCCCCGTTTTGAAATAGATCCCATCATAGGCATTACACTGTCCTATTAGATTTCCAAGCGTGACCAACTCGGACTATGGATTGTATCCAACATTGAAATATCAAACAATTATTATTAATTAGAAGGATGCAGAAGATATGTGTGCATTTTAATAATAGAAAATGGCAAACGGAAGAAAAGAAAAACAAGGATATTTTCATGTGTGATATCTAAGACAAGGGCACGCTGCTTCCGTAAAGTAGGGAATTGATGTGTGTGTGTTATTTCTTTACTGCCCACAAGGGGCTACACACAGAGAGGACAAACAAGGACAGACAAACGGATTAAGTCGATTATACCGACCCCAGTGCGTAACTGGTACTTATTTAATCGACCCCGAAAGGATGAAAG
>NW_026332176.1:14198-15178 GCF_001194135.2 Octopus bimaculoides
CCATAACTAATGGTTTACACACATACATACATACGCAAGCACGTACACACACAGGTACGTACGTACATACATACATTCATACATACATTCATACATACTTACAAACATACATGCATGCATGAATGCGCACATGCATACATACATACGTACACACACATATATAGCTACATACATGCACACTGGCACACACACACATATATACATATATACATACACACGTACATACAAACATACATACATGCGTACATACATACATACATACAACATACATACATACATACATACATACATACATACATACATACATACATACATACATTGCGGAATTCTATATAGAAAGGTATTGTTGTCAAATAGTGTTTTCTATCAAGTTTTCTTTCGTGTGCCATTCTATAATGTTCTGTATTGACACTTCCAAGATAGTACTCAACGCATAAGGTAGAGTCAAGTGAAAATGAAAAATTTAACGTGACATATTCGTCTCCAACTCTTTGAGTTTTACGCTCTGCGATCTTTCCGCTGACTATGATGTATGCGTTTGTGAGTGTCCATGTATGTGTATGTGTATTCATGTTTGTGTTTGTGTGTGTATGTGTGTGTGCGCGCGCGCATATGTGTGTATTTATATACGCGTGTGAGCTATGTAGTCCGTAGACCGACTGATACACAAAAATGAGATTGACACAGATGCACGTAGTTTCGTGAGTGAAAGAGGAGAAGAGAGAGAGATAGAGAGTTTGTTTTGATCTTCTCTTTGTTTTAACCATCAAGGCTAAGGCCATCCTGGAGCACCGCTTAGCTGACCGAAACTTCGAAGTCACTGGCAATAATATTCTTGTTTAAGAACAATAAATTTGTACTCTACAAAACTATAGTTACCTATCAGATTAATGTAAAAACATTTTCATTGTAACTGACCATAAAACAAACATACATATATATGTATGTATGTGCGTGTGTGTGCCGGTATACACACACAC
>NW_026332177.1:0-246 GCF_001194135.2 Octopus bimaculoides
ATACACACACACGTACACATAGAGACAAATACAGACACTCACACATACACACACAGAGACATACAACACGGACACACAAACACGGACACACAGACACACACACGGGCACACACCCACATACTCACATACACATGCACATATATATATATACACACACAAATACACATACACACACATACGCACACACACATACATACACATACACACATACACACAAACAAATACTGATAGAGGCACACATACACA
>NW_026332178.1:0-325 GCF_001194135.2 Octopus bimaculoides
AGCGTACGAACGAACGTACATACATACGTTCGTACGAACGAACGAACGAAAGAACTAATGAACGAAAGTTCGCAAATACGTACGTAGTAACGAACGAATGAACGAACGAACGAACGTACCTATTTATGAATCAACGAACGAACGAACGAACGAAGAAAGAATTAACGAACGAATGAATGAACGAAAGAAAGAACGAACGATTTAACGAACAATCGTAGGTACATACGTACGAATGAATGAATGAACAACCGTACGTACGAAGGAAGAAACGAAGCAATGAACGTACATACGTACGGAGGAACGAACGAACGATTGATCTAACGAA
>NW_026332179.1:0-293 GCF_001194135.2 Octopus bimaculoides
AGATAGATAGATAGACAGATAGACAGATAGATAGATAGATAGATAGATGAGTAGGTAGTTAAGTTGATGGGTAGCTAAAAATGTGGATGACTTGGTAGGCAGATAGATTATTCAATAGATAAAATAATTGAAAGATTAACAGAGAGTTAGATATTGATTCAAAGATAGAAAGAAAAATATAGATAAATCGGGAAAAAAAAGTAGTCAGAAAGACTATTAAATGCTTGCAAGTACATGTATGTGTCTATGTATGTACACACACACACACACACACACACACACACACACACACA
>NW_026332180.1:0-479 GCF_001194135.2 Octopus bimaculoides
CGTCACTGTTGAGCTGTGTTGTGATGTGTCGAATCTCTGAACCTATAAATGATTAAGATTTTATCTTCAACCAAAATGTGTATCACAGCTTGTTTATAAAGACAGTGACAAAACATCTATTTATTTATTTATTTATTTATTTATCTATCTATCTATCTAACAATCATTGTTGCTATCAATCAATCAGTCAACCAGTCAAAATCTAGCTATCTACCCACATATATAATGTAAATTTATGCGTACATACACACACACATACTCATAGATTTTTCAGTATTCTCCAATCGTAAATCTGTCCTATTCTATGCTGTTATCATTATTACTGTTGTTGTTGTTGTTGTTGTTGTTGTTGTTTTTGTTCTTATATGGTTCAGTTAATGCGATCTGGCGGTATGAAGTATAGAATCACAAACTACAACATAACAAAGGGCAGAAAGATGTTTCATAAGTCTGTCATGTTGTAAGTAGATGAGGTATAA
>NW_026332181.1:0-258 GCF_001194135.2 Octopus bimaculoides
ATATCTATGTGTGTGTGTGTCTTTGTGTCTGTTTTTGTCGACTGTCACCGCTTGGCAACCAGTGTTGGTCTGTTTACGTCCCTGTGACTTAGCTGCAAAAGTGACCAATAAAATGACGTGGAGCTGTTCGAGTAAAACCTTACAAGGTGATGCTCCATCATAGCCGCACTCAAATGACTCAAATAAACAAAAGTTAAAAGATTTCTGAACCTCGGGTCAACCAATTACATTTATGGGAATTCTGCGAGAAGGAATCTC
>NW_026332182.1:0-1072 GCF_001194135.2 Octopus bimaculoides
GGTGTGGAGTTTTGACTGCTCCTTCTAGCGGGTTAGATGTCCTATTATGGGTATCTCTAATGTATTTAAATGTACACTGTATTTAAATGAATTCTATATAGTGTATTGACTATTTTTTTCTTCTCGCTAGACCACCGGTAGCAAATAAAATTTCTAAATTTGTTTTTCCTACCCTGAGATTTATTAATTATATATATATATATATGCATGTATGTATGTATATGTATATATTTATATATACACTTACATATTAATAGATGTGCGTATACTCGCAGGCACGGATAAAAGTCGGTAGATATACGAAAATTAATACTTTTCTCTATTCTATATATCCGGGAAACGATGTTTCTTGGTTTTTAAGGTCTTTTTTTTTATTTTGCTTCACTTTAATACTTTGCCTCTCGAACAATATTAACATCTATTGAATGCAGCAAATAAAGCGCCACCTAGCGCCTCATGCCACCCATCCCTTTTACAACTTGACATTGCTTGGTTTAATGAATTGAAAGATTTAATTAAGAAAATGATTTAATTAACTAATTATTTGTAATGACAGAACTAAAGGACGAGCCTAAAATATGTTCTTCGAATTCAAGCAGTGATACGTTACATGTAGCATTCCAGTGCAGCTTTAATTAAGAGCAACATTTCATTATTGATTTCTAATTACAAAGCCGCACATTCTTCTGGGCGACTTTGTAAATAGACGACTTCCCAAGTATTATTTTATCGACTCTACAGAGCTAGAAAGCTAAGTTGACAAGATTTGGTAAAAAATAAAAATTAAATTAAAAAATTAAGAAAAAAAACAACGAAAAAATGCGTAAATAAATGAGGTTACTCTTTACTCTCTTTTACTTGTTTGAGTCATTTGACTGTGGCCATGCTGGAGCACCGCCTTTAGTCGAGCAAATCGACCCCAGAACTTATTCTTTGTAAGTCTAGTACTTATTCTATCCTTCAGTTTTGCCGAACTGCTAGGTTACGGGGACGTAAACACACCAGCATCGGTTGTCAAGCGATGTTGTGGGGGACAAACACAGACACACAAACATATACACGTACATACATA
>NW_026332183.1:0-316 GCF_001194135.2 Octopus bimaculoides
TAGATAGATGGATGGATGGATGGATGGATGGATAGATAGATAGATAGATAAATTCGATTGTTAGAGAGATAGACAGGAAGACGCTCATGCACACACACACATATATATGAACACATTCGAAGGTTAAAATGAAGCAAAGCGCATTGTGACCACCGATGTGTTACAACATTTGAGACTCAGGTTGGTCACGTGATCCCATAATATATGTAAATATAGATATGTGGGGTGTATGTCTGCATATGTATACTTGTGTGTGTTTACATATACATACACACACACACATATATATGTGTATGTGTATATATATACATACATA
>NW_026332184.1:0-224 GCF_001194135.2 Octopus bimaculoides
TAGTCAAATGACTGAAACAAATAAAAATAAAGTAAACGAGTGGAAATCAAATCGGTGAGTGTGTTAAATCATAAGACATTAAGAGGGAATTACTCTCCCCAAACTCAATAATATATACATATATTTACACACACACACGTGTGTGTGTGTATATATATGCACATATATATATACAATTTAGGGTTCAGCAAGTATTGCTTCACCACACACCGAAAATTAGAAAT
>NW_026332185.1:0-261 GCF_001194135.2 Octopus bimaculoides
CACTCAGCTGTAGAAATGAGTTGCGACGTCACAGGTGCCAAGTTGTATCGACCTTTGCTTTTCCCTTGGATAACATTGGTGGCATGGAGAGTGGAGACCGGTGTGCATGGGTGACTGCTGGTCTTCCATAAATCATCTTACCCGGACTTGTGCCTAGGAGACTAACTCTCTAGGTGCAATCCCATGGTCAGTCGTGACTGAAGGGGGTCTCGCTCCAGTATGGCCGCAGTCAAATGACTGAAACAAGTAAAAGAGTATATA
>NW_026332186.1:0-219 GCF_001194135.2 Octopus bimaculoides
AGTTATAAATTTACATTATTATATTAAAAACGTGTACATTAGGACAGGATTAAAAAAAACGTATAATATAAAAGTTAAGTTATATGTATCTATTTTTACTATAAGATGAATATATTATGGCAGTGCTCAAGTATGGCCACAGTCAAATGACTGAAATAAATAAAAAAGTGAAAGCAAATCTATAATAATTTAACCTCGCCGTCAAATTAGGCCCACGAT
>NW_026332188.1:0-238 GCF_001194135.2 Octopus bimaculoides
AAGGTGGAGAGTATGGGTTTCAGGATGTGAAAAAGTAACCAGGATATTTTATATAGAGATCCTTCTATGCTGGAGACAATGGGTCTAAAAAATCTGGGTAATCTACTGTTCTTTGTGATGAAATTGTTCTTGAATTTATTATGTATTTGTCTCTGTCTACAGATGTCCGTCCAAGCGGTATTAATTGAGTCCTCAATCCTGGTCGCAGTTATATCTGTCACTTCAGAATATAGCCTGT
>NW_026332190.1:0-454 GCF_001194135.2 Octopus bimaculoides
AGGACAAGAAGGAAAGGAATGAAATGTAATAATTATAGAAGGGGAAGAATATCGAATGAAGAAATATTTATATGAATGAAACGAAGGAAATATTGAAAGAGGGAAATGAAGGACATGTGCTGGAATGAATGAGAGAAAAGAAATAGAATGTAGGAAAGAGAGGGAGAAGGGAAAGAAAGAAAGGAATGAAATGTAAGAAGCATAGAAGGAGGAAAATATTGAATGAAGAAATATGTATGTGAATGAAACGAAGGAAAATGTTGAAAAATGGAAAAGATAAATGTGTGTTGGAATGAATGCGAGAAACGAAGAAGAAGAATATTAATATAAGAAAGAGAAGAAGAAGGAAAAGAAGGAAAGGAATGTAATTTAATAATTATAGAAAGAGGAAAATTTCGAATGAAGAAATATGTATATGAATTAAACGAAGGAAATATTGAAAGTTGGGAAGGAA
>NW_026332191.1:0-352 GCF_001194135.2 Octopus bimaculoides
ATATATATATGTATATATATATACACATGTATATGTATGAATATATATATTTATAATATACATACATGTATATTATATATGTATATATATTTATACAAATACATACATATATATTATATACATATATATACACACACATATATATACATATGTATATATATATACATACTTATATAGATACACATCACACACATATATTATGATAGATAGAGATAGAGGAAGAGAGAGAGAGAATGAGATAGAGATTGACAAACGGACACACGGACAGATAGATAGATATATATATGTGAAATATGTGTGTGTGTATATATGTATATATATATATATGTATACATATATATATATATATATA
>NW_026332192.1:0-204 GCF_001194135.2 Octopus bimaculoides
GTAGGTGTACGTCAATGTTGTATACGGAGAGATATACACATAAAATTTATTATCAAGATATAGGCATACACACAGATTATATATTCAAAGATAGTAACACATATTCGCACGTACAATCATACTGAAATTCTTCCGTAAACATATACATTTCTATACTATCATCCCCAACACGCAACTGTATAATTATATCAGTATAGTAAACAT
>NW_026332193.1:0-472 GCF_001194135.2 Octopus bimaculoides
CACAGAGCTGCGCTCGGTAGTGAAGTGAAAGCACGTTATGAAATTAAAACTACTGAACAATAATAATACAAGCGCGCTGCCACGATAAAGTGTGTGCGTATCTTCATTGGCTCTTATGCCGTTAATACCAATATGAAGTAACAGACAAATGGTATGAGCATGTACGAAGTAAAGTTAAGCGGGAGGTTGGAAAAGTAACGATACTCTGGGACTGTGATTTTCAGACGGATCGTGTAATCGATCACCGTCAGCCGGATATTGTCATATTGAGTAAGAGAGAGAAATACTGTCAGATCATTGATGTAGCCATACCAAACGACATAAATGTTGTGAGTAAAGAGGTTGAAAAAAATCACCAAGTACTCCGAATTGAAAGTGGAAATAGCAAGACTGTACGGAATGCGAGAGGTTAATGTAAAAGGGATACCAGTGGTGATCGGAGCGTTGGGCTCAATCCCAATGAAACTTCAAG
>NW_026332194.1:0-125 GCF_001194135.2 Octopus bimaculoides
ACAAATAGCAGTCAAATCGGCCTCTGATCTGACCATACCGTTCTAAATAAAGGGGTGGGAGACACATCTTAGAATTAGATTGTATATTCCTAAATATAACCATTAAAAAAAAAAAAAAAAAAAAA
>NW_026332194.1:147-571 GCF_001194135.2 Octopus bimaculoides
CATCTTAGAATTAGATTGTATATTCCTAAATATAACCATTAAAAAAAAAAAAAAAAAGAAACGAGATGGTCACGGCTGAAATGTCCTCGATCATTTGTCTGATCAATCCACATTCGCCAGGCTTTCAGACAACAACACTGATCAAATTTCTGTCTTTTGTCGTTTACTTGTTTTAGTCACTGGACTGTGTCCATGCTGGAGCACGGCCCTGAATGGTCTCGTTGAACAAATCGAGACAAGTATTTTTTGTTTTGTTTTTGTTGAAGCTTTTTATGTTTATTTCAAGTCTGGTACATCAAGGGTACACGTTACAGTGAAGTACTCTCGTTTGGGGTAAAATAAAATACAGGAGGGTCACTTAATTTTGATTTTACTCAACATATTCCCTTCTCAGATTCACACACTTATTGCAGCGGTCCTTCAG
>NW_026332195.1:0-917 GCF_001194135.2 Octopus bimaculoides
GTCAAGCAAGGTTAGAAGAAGAAAAATATTTATGAGATAAAATAACGAATCATAGAAAAATTCGTGATGTACGATTCTTTACAAAGGGCAAAACAACGACACCAATAACAACAACAACAACAACAAAAACAATAATAATAATAATTTTAATAATAATAATAATAATAATAATAATAATAATAATAATAATAATAATAATAAGCAGCTTTTGTTTCAGCATGATGCTTAATATTGATGACAGCTTGGTGAGTAAAAAGGAAATATCTTGCTAATTAAGATTTTTTATGCTTATTATTATTATTATTATTATTATTATTATTATTATTATTATTATTATTATTTTCATCATAATCATCATCATTATTACCTCCCCTTTGTTTTATTTATAACGGACAGGTGGCCAAAATAAGAATCGGTTCCTCAAGTTCTATGATTTTTCTGTAGAAGTTATATCGAAATATAAAAACGAAAGTTCCCTGCTTCTATTTTGTCCTTCAAATCTATGTTTTTACTTTTTTTTTCTATAGACCCTCAACCACCAACCATTCAGTGATTTCATATTCTATTGTACAAAGTATAACACATATATCTACATTTACATATATGTGTATGCACGTTCCATGCATTTATATATGCGTATGATGTATGTGCACGCGTGCTCACTCACACATATATATACATACATAAACGTTTGTATATATATATATATATTTACATATATAACATATTATGCATTAAATAATATCTAATGTATATAGATATAGTAGTAGACAGATATTGTTATATTTGAATGTATACATATATATACACACATATATATACACATATATTATGCATTAAATAATATATAACATATATAAAGACAGTACTAGACAGGTATAGTTATATATGTATGTATGTATGTATATATATATATA
>NW_026332196.1:0-263 GCF_001194135.2 Octopus bimaculoides
GGATCGACTGGAACCCTCGACGTTGTAAGCGACGGAGTGCCAACAACAACTTTCGTTAGTGGAGTAGTAGTTCCGTTTTATTCTTTTCTAAATTTGATATTTTATACTTTTAATGATTTTTCTTTCATTTCTCCCTGTAAAAATATTTATATTCTATCATACGAACAAAAACGAAATCATTCATTTACTTTCTTTCTTTTACAACTGTATACTACATGCTACTCAAGAATATTAATGATGTTCGGTGTTGTATAAGCGGGTAG
>NW_026332197.1:0-306 GCF_001194135.2 Octopus bimaculoides
AAAGAGGAAATATATAAAATATAAAAAAATCGGGAGGTATGAGATGAATATATTCATTTCACCAGTTGACATCCTATGGATAGCAACTATCTCTCTCCCTCTCTCTCACTCTTCCTCCTTGACTCTCTCGTTGCTCACACGTGACCAACGGCTATCTATCTTTCTTCCACTTCCTTCCTAAAGACAAGACGTGTTTTTGCTTGTCTCTTCTCAAAGCTTGTTTTTCCAGTGTTCACCACTTCACCTCGTGATGGTATAACAGCCCTCACCGTTTGTTTTTACTGTTTTGTTCTTACTGTGCTGTTT
>NW_026332198.1:0-448 GCF_001194135.2 Octopus bimaculoides
GTGTGTTTGCATGTGTGTGTGTGTGTGTGAATGTGCGTGTGCTTCTGCTGAAGTATCATTGCATGTGTGTCTATGTGTGTGAGTGAGTGTGTGTGTATGTCTGAGCCTGTCCTGACTGATGGAGAGATTGAACGACAAAGACAGAAAACAAAGGAACTATATGTGTGTGTGTGTGTGTGTAAGTTTATGTATATACATATACACCTGTGTGTATACATATATATGTATGTATATACATATATATAATTGTATGTATAAGCACACACACACATACGCATATATATATATACATATATGCACGTATATACGCATGCCCAGAGAGAGAGAAACGCAATGAGTGGGAGAGAAACCAACAAATACATATTATATACATACATGTATGTCTAAGTACAATATGTGTGTGTATATATATGTGTGTACGTGCGTATATATATATATATATATATAT
>NW_026332199.1:0-573 GCF_001194135.2 Octopus bimaculoides
TATATATATATATTACGCTGGTGTGTGAACATTTAGAGGAAAACACATGTGTGAAATAATAGAAATTAGAATAATAATAATGAATGCAATAAAATTATGAGGCTGAAGCTGGCGACGACGACGACGAAGATGATGATGTTAATGATGATAATGAAGGTGATGGTGATGATGATGATGGTGATGAACATGATTATTACATTTTAAAAATAAGAATACGGATTACACACCAACGCTCGGAATAAGGTATTCATATTCGTCACACAAAATATCACGTTTTCTATCATCACAATAAGCTCCACCACAAGCATCGCTGCGGCAACGAAATTACCGCTACGACACAAAATAAAACGGTAAATAAACAATTATATGTGTGTAACACACACACACACACACACAAATACACACACACATACACACACACACACCCACACATTATACAGATACATTATATATTAACATATAAACTATTATATAAATATATTCATATATATATATATATACATATACAAACATGCATATATAAATATATATACAAACAGGCATATATACGTAATTATATATCTAATAATATAT
>NW_026332200.1:0-619 GCF_001194135.2 Octopus bimaculoides
AAGGACAGAGATAAAGGGAAGGGATGGGTGGGAAAGGTAGTTAATAGTATCATATTTTAGGTTGCTGATTGAAAGAAGTGACGTAGTCTGTATGCGTAGGTGGTGTTCTTGTGAATTTGAGAATAGAAGAAATAGATTTGGTGGTATATGTGTGGTGAGATGATCGAAAGGAAATAATCCTATTCAAAAGATGGTGAAAGATGGTGAAAGGTGGATGTTTTTGCCAGGTTGAATAGGTTGCCTGTGGGGGGTTGTGCGATTATGTTGCGTGACTGTCGCTCCGGGACTATAACTTGTAACTTGTAACTGTCGCTCCGGGACTATCTGTCCGCTTCAAATACATTGCGTAAGATATAATGTAATATATAAACGCACCGTAAAAAATTTATTACATAACTCTACTGCCACGTACATTGGTGCAACTATAAACTTTAAACATTGCTACGCAGCCCATATGCACTCTTTTAGATACGACAAACACAGTAAATCTACAACATTAGCCAATCATATTCATCACCTCAAAAACAAAAATACCCAATATACCTTAAAATGGTCCATCTTAGATTCTAGAACTCCATACCAGGACCAGCGCTCCAATTGCAAGCTTTGCCTAACGGAG
>NW_026332201.1:0-371 GCF_001194135.2 Octopus bimaculoides
TTATTCTTTGTAAGCCTAGTACTTATTCTATCAGTCTCTTTTGCCGACCCACTAAGTTATGGTGACGTAAACAGACCAACTTCGATTGTCAAGCAATGGTGGGCATGACAGACATAGACATGCAAATACATACATACATACATACATACATACATACATACATGCATACATACATAGACACACACACACACACACATATATATATATATAGGAGAGTAATGTAGTTCTCTTGAAGCATTGTGCATTGTTTGTAAAGAATAAAAGTTTAGAATGGTACAACAATGCACTATAAAACAAAAAAAATGGACTATATACCTGCCTTAATTTGGTTATCTATAGTCCAATGATATTTCGGAATTACAATTCCTTCT
>NW_026332202.1:0-406 GCF_001194135.2 Octopus bimaculoides
GACATTGTAACCTTGTGACATTGCAACCTTGTGGCCTTGTGTCATTGTAACCTTGTGACTTTGTAACCTTTTGTAACCTTTTGTAACCTATTGTAAACTCATGACCATGTGTTATTAAAAACTCGTGACCTCGTGACATTGTAACCTTGTGTCAGTATGAGAGACGTCACTAAACGTGTTGCTTCTATTGTAGAGTATTCCGCAAACCATCCAGTCGTACAGTGAAGCTGAAACGGCATAAAATGATAGCTAAAGCTTTTGCTAAGAGAAAGGAAATAAACAGTGGTCGCTTTTCCATCAGTTTCTACAGCACACATGATGACCCCTTAGGTAAGGTGTATCACTCAGTGAGTGTGTATATATGTAGGTATGTGTGTGTGTGTGTGTGTGTGTGTGTGTGTGTGTG
>NW_026332203.1:0-341 GCF_001194135.2 Octopus bimaculoides
TTCAGGGAAAATTGAAAGGCTATATCTCAACCCCTTCTAGGGGCCCTATCCGTCTAATTATAGATTTGTTTTTTATTAAACTGCAATGAACCTAGTAACATGTATAAAAAGTTTCATGAAGATTCGTTAACGGGTGTAGACGGCAACTTGACACAAACTGCCAAACAGACTGCTGTTTATATATACTAGCAGAGATACCCGGCTTTGCTCGGGATTAAAATGGCATAGATTTTTATTGTTTTACTTGTTTAAGTCTTGTGACTGCGGCCATGCTGGAGCACAGCCGTTGGTAAGAAATCAACCACAGGATTTATTCTTTGTAAGCCTAGTACTCATTCTGT
>NW_026332204.1:0-304 GCF_001194135.2 Octopus bimaculoides
GCAAGACAAGTGAGACCATAACCCGTGGCCTTTACCAGAGGTGTAGCCAGTCCACTTATGCATAGCTTTCCTTCTTTGAATGCAAAACCCTGCTTGCAAAGACGTGTTGAGGCAAGTGAAATTGAAATTGAACCAAATTCGATGACTGGCACCTATGCCAACCTTCCTTAATAGGACACTAAACTCTGCTTGCGAAGGCCTGTTGGGGCAAGTAAGATCGAAACTGAACCAAATTTGATGGCTGGCACCCGTGTCAGTGGAGCGCTAACAGCACCATCCAAGTGGGATCACTGCCAGAGCAGCG
>NW_026332204.1:314-435 GCF_001194135.2 Octopus bimaculoides
GGAGCGCTAACAGCACCATCCAAGTGGGATCACTGCCAGAGCAGCGGTCTTACTACCATGGCGGTGGCACATAAAAAGCACCATTTGAGTGCAATCGTTTCCAGCTTTGCCTTACTGGCAC
>NW_026332204.1:445-553 GCF_001194135.2 Octopus bimaculoides
TGCCGGTGGCATGTGAACAAAACATTTGACTGACTCCTGTGCAGGTGACATATAAAAAACACTATTTGAGCGTTGGCCATTGCCAGTACCGCCTGACTGGCTCCTGTG
>NW_026332205.1:0-421 GCF_001194135.2 Octopus bimaculoides
ATGTAAACATAGGTATATATATTTATATGCACACACACACACACACACACACTCATATACATATATGAACATGCATACAAATATATTTAAATATATGAACACAGACATATACATACACATACATACACTCACACCCACATATATGTATATAGTTACATAATTAAATGAGTGGGTATATATACTTGCATGTATGCGTGTGTGTGTGTGTGTGTGTGTGTGTGTGTGTGTGTGTGTGGCATTATAAATTTAATGTTTTGTCAAACGAAACAATACATACGAAACAAAAATGGGAAAAAAAAACCCACTGGAAAAAAAAGTAACACTAAAACAAAACGAAAATATAAGAAACATGTAAAAAAAATTAAAAATGGAAAACAAATGTTAAAGGGAAAAAAATGATAACCAAATTTAAAAAGACAGA
>NW_026332206.1:0-639 GCF_001194135.2 Octopus bimaculoides
AATAATAATAATAATAATAATAATAATAATAATAATAACAGCAGCATCGACAAATAACTTAGGAATGAGAACTCAGGTTCGAAATTTCCACAAGACACCTGAAGAAGGCTGGAGGGTATATCAGCCGAAACGTTGTGTTAACAACAAACAAGATGAGGACAAATATCAGTCAAATGTAAATAATGTACATAATGTATACTGAGATTGGTGCAAAAAGTTTGGGCTAGAATGTTCCAGTAAGTGTTACGAGCATCAAACTTTAGGAGTAGCAGAGAATGATCAGGTGATACTCACATGGAATATTCCAATACACACAGTTAAGAAGCTGCAACATAACCGACCAGATATCACTGCCCTACGAAAGGAATTCTAAGGAAGAATCTCCATCGAATTAGTTATCCCTACAGAGCAGAATACTGGGAAGACAGAGGACGACAATGTCGGGAAGAACCGAAACCAAGGATTGGAACTGAAAAGAATCCATTCAGCCTCGAAACTGAGTATGGTACCAAACGTGATCAGTGCACTTGTGACCATTACAAGATGCTTCCTAACATTCTTGTCGTCCGTCTTCACAATATTCTGGTCTGCAAAGGCGGTGAGCTGGCAGAAACGTTAGCACGCCGGGCGAAATGCTTA
>NW_026332207.1:0-385 GCF_001194135.2 Octopus bimaculoides
CAATAGAGAGACAATCCTCTACAAGTCTATCATAGATTGAATTGCTATTGGCGCAGATGAGGTGTACATACTCAAGTGTCAACTGACAAATAAAGTTAATAACGTTAATATTTTCAGATATCTTTTGTGATTCACCAGAATAATTTGATATCGTGATTAGCCTAATAAGGCGGGTTTATTACATTATCTGTTTACAGCCCTTATGTACACAGCAACACACAAACTCATATACATGCACATGTATATTTGTATGTGCATGTATAATTATATATATATATATATATATATATATATATATGCATATATATGTATAGATGCAATTATTGATAATTATTCACACACACTCAGTCTCCATCCTTCGTACACAGACACACAGATGTATATG
>NW_026332207.1:1199-1800 GCF_001194135.2 Octopus bimaculoides
TGTATATGTGTGTGTGTGTAGGTATATATATATATATATTTATGTATATATATATTAGCGTTTAATATGGCGATAGTTGAATAGATAAATAGACTGGTAGATAGATAAATAAATAAATAAATAGATAGATAGATAGATAGATAGATAGATAGATAGATAGATAGATAGATAGATAGATAGATAGATAGATAGAGAGTTAGATAGATAGATAGATAAGGAAAGATATATATGGAAGGGCAGTCATAGAAGCAAAGATAGAAATATAGAACCATAAAATGGTAGTAGCTATAGTATATTGTCCCTTTAGCAACGTTGCCATAATTGGAATCAATGAATTGTGAATTGTGAGATTATTTCTACAACAAAAGCTAGAAATTCCATCGTTGAACAGAGAACAATGTATTTTAATATTCCATAGAAACGTTCACCTTTGAACTAAACAATTGTATTTTTCGTCGCTAAAATAGCATCTATTCTACAATAGGAACGTTTAGAAACTAACTTAACATCCATTATAAACATATAATGTTTATATACGGTATGAATGATATATGTATATATACATAGATGCATACATACATACATACATACATACATACAT
>NW_026332208.1:0-372 GCF_001194135.2 Octopus bimaculoides
AATCAATATTTAATATTTCGAAAGATATACATCCAATATGACATGGTAATAAATTTAAAATTTAAAATATACGAAATATAAATATATGAATGTAGATGAATATACATGTGAATATAAATGCATATAAAAATGTATGCGTAATTAAGCATGAATATTATAAAGTCTAAAATTTAAAAAAACCTAAAATTTAAAAAATTAAACATCTGACGATCGTTTCGCGGGTGTTAATATAATCACAATGTGATCAAAGGATCAACATACTATCAGTAATTCCGCTCTTCGGAGATGAATTAAGAAATAATGGTATATGTAATATTAATTAAAAAAATATTAAAAATATTAAAAAATTAAAAATATTAAAGTGTATACTGT
>NW_026332209.1:0-215 GCF_001194135.2 Octopus bimaculoides
AATAATAATAATAATAAATCAACATCAAACTGGATGCTGCGAGTGCAAACCACCCTAATTCCCCAAAACAAAGATACTGTACGCTCACAGAATAACATGCCTATACATGACCAATAACATGCCTATACATGACCAATAACATGCCTATCAACATCTTACAAAACATTGAAATTAGTCATCTATAACCAGCTTATAAAACATCTAGAAAACAACAA
>NW_026332210.1:0-585 GCF_001194135.2 Octopus bimaculoides
TATGCTGAGACATCAGATGTCTCATCAACAAGAATAGAAACAAACTTAGCGTATTCAAGAAGCTAGTCGTGACTAGTCGATCCGACGGCTACCTAGCGCGAGTGCGCGAATGCAAATTAATAGATGCGCCCATAAAAATCACGTGCACATGCGCAAAACATGTATGAGGGTTTTTTCTAAACAAAGTGAATAATTTCTTTACACAAAGTAAATAACTTTTTTTAAACAAAGTAAATAATTCTTTTTTCAAACAAAGTAAATAAATTATGCACTTACCTGTTTTTGGTAAAGAGTTCATTAAAAAGTCTTCGTTTCTGGAAAATTCACGTATTTATGGCCCCATAATACAGCCGTACTTACATTGTCTGAGATGACCGGCCTTTCAAAATCTACTGTTGTTCAATGGTATCAGTACATGAGGGACATTACCTATCCCTAACCCTGACCCTAAAATCCTAACCCTAACTCTAAAACCTTAACCCTAACTCTAAAACCCTATCCCTAACCCTAAAACCCTAACCCCAAATCTAAAACCCTATCCCTAACACTAAAACCTTAAACATAACCCCTAACCCCCTAACCCTA
>NW_026332211.1:0-113 GCF_001194135.2 Octopus bimaculoides
CTCCAGGCAGGTTTTTAATGCAATGAATCACAAGCTAGTACTATGAGACATATAAGCCATGGCTTAGTGGGGGTCAAGGTGCACCACCCTTGTGATTTACTTTAATGTAACAT
>NW_026332211.1:288-399 GCF_001194135.2 Octopus bimaculoides
GCACATTGTGTCCTTGAGCAAGTCACTTTATTTCACATTGCTGCCGTCCATTCAGTTGGCAAAAAATGAGTTGTATCTGTAATTGGAAAAGGACCAGCCATGTTACATTCT
>NW_026332212.1:0-341 GCF_001194135.2 Octopus bimaculoides
AGTTTGTTGGAGGTTTTTTCTCTCTGTTTTTCTTCCATTTTCTGTATTTCTTCTTTGATTTTGGTTTGTTTTCTTTTATTTACTTTGCTATTTGAAAACTTCTAAGATTTCTGCAACAAGTCCAAATTAAGATAAACATCACTATATTGGATTAGTTGCAATAATTCTAAAGTTATGTGCAAATATACGCATGTACACATAGATAATTATAAGTGCTTCTTCACATGTAAGAATGTATATATGTATGTGCATATGCATATTTATTACATACTACATATATACTATATACTCTATATATATATATATATATATTAGAATAAGAATAGCCTGGGCAAAGTTTA
>NW_026332213.1:0-455 GCF_001194135.2 Octopus bimaculoides
TATATATATACATACTTGTAATGAGAAACGTTTATGAAGCATACGTCAAACAACGATATATATATATCATATAGTCACAAAATTCATTTGCTTTAATGTACATGACTGCAAATGCAATTTGCATTTATACGAAATATATCAATACAAAAAAAATTATCACATTAATCATGTAATTCATCTATCCACTTTAATCTAAAACACGCATGCATGTACTCAAATATAAACTTCCATTCATCAACTTGTATATGCACTCACATACGGGCGCATGTTCATTGGCAAAAGATAAGTATAATATATATATATATATATACACATATACATGTAGACATATATACATATATATATTTCTTTATTGCCCACAGGGGGCTAAACAAGGATAGACAAGGGGATTAGTCGATTGCATTTACCGCAGTGCGTAACTGGTACTTATTTAATCGACCCCGAAAGGATGAAAG
>NW_026332214.1:0-268 GCF_001194135.2 Octopus bimaculoides
GAAACCGCGATCCTATGACAGCGAGTCCGCTGCCCTAACCACTGGGCCATAGCGCCTCCTGGGGGCATATATGCCTGAATATTAGACTATTTTCTTTAGTCAATACACTGCAACTGCTTATAAGCTTATATATATATATATATAAGCTTATATATATATATATATATATAATTTAATTAAATTTCTAAATTTCTGTGTCTTTGTGCAGCTGAAGATTACTCTACATTTTATATTTGATGTAATGTTTACATTGTTCAATTAAATGGAG
>NW_026332215.1:0-232 GCF_001194135.2 Octopus bimaculoides
TACATACATGCATACATACATACATACTCATACGTACACACATACATACATGCATACATATATACACACATGCACACATACATGCACACATACACGCATACATTCATACATACACACGCATGCATACATACACACTTAGATACTTATATATACACATCTGTACATACATACATAGGTACATACACACACACGCATATACATACATACATACGTACATACACACACACACACA
>NW_026332216.1:0-227 GCF_001194135.2 Octopus bimaculoides
ATATTTAAGTATGTATGGAAATAAGTATACATGCATGAGTGTATATTTGTCTCTATATATCTGTGTATGTTTGTGTATTTATACATACACATACAGACATGCTTATGTACATACAAGCACAAGCACATACAAACATCCATACATACAGACACATACAGACGGGCATGCGTATATGCATATATACGTATATAGTAGGTTAGATAGTAGAAGGGAGGGAGAGAGAGAGA
>NW_026332218.1:0-204 GCF_001194135.2 Octopus bimaculoides
CGATGTAATCGATTTAATCCCTTTGTCTGTCCTTGTTTGTCCCCTCTATTTTTAGTTTTTCCCCTCTATGTTTAGTTTTCCCCCTCTATGTTTAGCCCCTTGTGGGCAATAAAAAAATAAGAAACGTTGGCACTTAGCGGTATTTCGTCAATCTTTACGTTCTGAGTTGAAATTCCGCCGAGGTCGATTTTGCCTTTCATCCTT
>NW_026332219.1:0-156 GCF_001194135.2 Octopus bimaculoides
TCAGCATCATTATCATTGTTATCGTCACAATTATCACTGTCATCATCACCCTCATCACCAACATCATCATCATCATTCTCATCATCATCATCCTCATCCTCATCATCATCATCATCATCCTCATTACAATGATTGCTGTCATCGTTATCATCACCA
>NW_026332220.1:0-395 GCF_001194135.2 Octopus bimaculoides
ATATATATATATACACATACACATATATATATATGCATGTGTATATATGCATACACACACACATACATATATATGTGTATGTATGTGTATACACACACACACACAAACACACACACACATACACACACACACACGCATATAAATATATATATATATATATGAGTGTGTGTGTGTGTGTGTACATATACTTAAACGTACTTATATGTACACGCATACGCATACGCATATGCAACACACACATGTATACATACGTTTATATGTATACATGTGTGTGTGCGTAAGTATGCAGCGTGTTGAGGAGCGGAGAATGTGGGAGCGAGAAAGAGAGAACGAAAAGAAGAGGGTGAGAGGGAGAGAGAGGATAGAGAGAGAGAGAGAGAGAGAGAGAGAGAGAG
>NW_026332221.1:0-368 GCF_001194135.2 Octopus bimaculoides
AGATAGATAGATAGATAGATAGATAGATAGATATACATATACATATACAATCACATTTTAACAAAATTCACAGTAATGATACAATAAACAATTTTAAAATTCCTATCAATGTTTTTCTTTATTTTTTTTTTACTTTTGAGTGTTTTTCTTTCCTGTTTGCAATTGTCTATATTGTATTATCATTCTATGCAATTTCCGGCATATTTTAATAATATTTTGGTCTACAAGTATTCCTGAAAGATGGTGATTTGCACAAATATTCTGATGATGTTAGAAAAAAAAACGATGTTATTTATAATTTTTCATTGTTCTTCAGTATATGTGTGTATTTGAGTGCTTATGTTTATGTGTATCTGTGCGTGTGTGTG
>NW_026332222.1:0-202 GCF_001194135.2 Octopus bimaculoides
CTTTGGAATAAAACCAATGTTGTCTTCGAAACATATGTTGAAAGTAAAAGCATTTGAATAATATCTGCGTTTAACTCCATTTATTTACTTATACTATACAAATTACTTCACATTAACATGGAGTTTGTACCTTTGAATGGGTCACTACATCTTTGTTACTTGCATGAATTTTGCTACCCTGGTAACTGTTTATTGAATTTTC
>NW_026332224.1:0-807 GCF_001194135.2 Octopus bimaculoides
CCTGTAATTTTGGATTTTGTCCCTAATATTATTATTATTATATATATACACATATAGGTGCAGGGTTAGGGTTAGGGTTGATGTTGGAATTCGGAGAGCATGGCAGTGATGTAGGGAGAAAACAGGGTTGGAGCAAGAACACATCCCTGCTTCAGGCCACAGGTGATCTTGAATTCTTCAGAGATGTCAGTTTGATCAGCAAAATGAAGCCCCCAGGACAACTGTAATGATGCAGGATATCCCACATGACCTCTCTTGGGATACTGTTGAAAGCTTTTTCCAAGTCGTAGAAGATGAAAAAGACAGGTTTCTGCTGCTCCCGGTTCTTCTCCTGGATCTGACATGCACAAAAGACCCAGGAAAATGAACTGGATTGCAAGCTCGGAAACACGAGACGCAGCCAACTTACATCACTTATATAGATATATACATATTATATATATATATATATATATATATATATGTACACACATATATATATATATTACATTATATACATATAATATATACACATTATATATATATGTATATATTATACATATGTATACAAGCCACACCTGTGCCTATATCACACAGCCACGCCTGCACCTGTATGTGTCTGTGTATATATATAATATATATATATACAATACATACATATGTAGTATATATCTTATATGTATACATATAAAATATGTGTGTATATATATATATATAATACATACATATGTAATATATATCTATATATATATATATGTATAATACATACATATGTAATATATATCTATATCTATATAATATATATATATATATATATATATATATATA
>NW_026332226.1:0-752 GCF_001194135.2 Octopus bimaculoides
TTGAAGTCTCTGTCTCTTTTGAATATGAAAATTTAAAAGTTAAAAACCTATAATGACTACTGGAAACAGCTGTAATTAAAGTTTAGTATATTAAAGCAACATGAAATGCCCATTATTTATTCTTCATCTTTTATATATATATATATATATATACAGCTGTTTCCAGTAGTCATTATAGGTTCTTCATGCATAGGTGTCCTCTATCGGCGCATTGATCTGTTCAGAAAGGTTGAACGACGTAGAGCATTAATGCTACATTCGTCAGAGTTCAGCTTCCTCTTGTTTCGGTGTCACTATCTAAACACAATGCTGTTTAGATTAGCGAAGAACACAGCGTATTCTTAAAACAGACTTCCAGCTAATTGTTCAACACCATTCTCTACAAGTCAAAGCATAATTAATTGTTTAAAGTTAATTACATATTGCTTTTTAATATAGTAAATTTGACTTACAGTTGTTTCCAATTGTCGTTATTGGTTTGTTATTGATAGGTTTGCTCAAACGAGTCATTGATCGGTTGGGAAAATTGAGCGAACCTGAAGTACTATGTTATTATTACTATAATATCAGAAAAACTACTTTGGGAATGAGAAGCCAGGACAACAGATTATACCAGGACAACTGATTAAGGCCAGAGAGTGAATCAGCCCAACCTTGTGGTAACAACAAACAAGATAACACATATCTATCCAATGTAAATAATGTAAATATATTATTATTATTATTATTATTATTATTATTATTATTATTAT
>NW_026332227.1:0-621 GCF_001194135.2 Octopus bimaculoides
ATTGCTGTGGGCTCGAACTATGCAAGAAGTTAAAAATGTTTTTGGCCTAAGACTCTACATGGACCCTAAGTAAGGCATGTGTTAATTTTGAATGAAATTGCTTGTGTAGTTCTCGAGTTTTAGGGATTCACACAGACACACATTCTCATCTTTATATATGACAATTTATGCACCACATTGCAGAAATCACAATGTAAGTATATCTGAAAGGATAGTCTTACACTGTTGTACCGTTGAATTACAAATAATGCTCATCTTTTGTGCTAGGGTGACCCTATAGCTTCCAATAGAACAACTGTATTTGTCTTTGCTTAGGAAAAATAACTAAATTGTGGATGTGAATTCTCCATGAAGGGGTCTTTGTAACTTCTAAGAAGAAGAAATTTTAGAAATATTACTTTATTTGAGTGTAATATGTATGGTTAAAATTTCATCAACATCAAAAATATATGAATTTTCATGGGGGTTATAGCCGTTATGCATAGAATATAATTTCCAAATTTCATAAAGATCCATTCAGTACTTTTGACCTAGTTTTGGATTAAAAAAAAAAAATGACTAATGTGTGTGCTTGTGTGCATGTGTATGTGTGTGTATGGGTGTATTTATGTATAGATATCT
>NW_026332228.1:0-406 GCF_001194135.2 Octopus bimaculoides
TATTTAGATCTTTTATTTCTATAGAAAACTATGCATTAATGTATTGTGCCCTTATGAAAACTGTCCGGCAGTGCCAGTAACTTTCTGAGCTGATATTTGAAAAAAGATTGCAGTTTGGCACCAGAATATGTTGCTGAAACATTCGCCAATTTATACAGCACTGACATAAGTGATAGGAGATTCTATTATTCTATAACTGGTTTCATTTATTTCATCTTTATCAAAGTCACTGTCAATAATATTCCTGTTTAAGAATGCTAAGTTTGAATTCTAGAAATAAATAGAATAATCCCTCAGATTGATGTAAAATTGTTTTTATTATGACTAAGTATAAACAGAAATGATTATCAATGTATATAACCATATACAATCATTATATATATATATATATATATATATATATATA
>NW_026332229.1:0-314 GCF_001194135.2 Octopus bimaculoides
CACACACACACACACACACACACACACATACATATATGTGTATATGTATATAAGTATGTGTGTGTGTAAGAGTGTATATATATAAACAAGCAAACAAGCTGGCAAAATAAATGAAGCTGATAAACATACATATTACATATGTTAGTATGTGTGAGTACATGTATGTGATTGCATGAGTATGTATATGTACAAGTGACTGTATGTGTATGAGTGCTTGTGTATATATAGGCGTGTGCAATAATATCTATACATACATACCTACACGTGTGTGCATATGAATACATATATATATACATATATATATATATATATAT
>NW_026332230.1:0-366 GCF_001194135.2 Octopus bimaculoides
AAGGAAACAACAATGATAATAATAATAATAATAATGATGATAATAATAAAAATAATATTGATGATGATGATGATGATGATGATGATATAGAATAATGATGATGATGACGATGATGATGATGAGGTGGATGATGATGATGACGATGATGATGAGGAGGATGATGATGATGACGATGATGAGGAGGAGGATGATGATGATGAGGAGGATGATGAGGATGATGATGAGGATGATGATGATGATATAGAATAATGATGATGATGACGATGATGATGATGAGGAGGATGATGAAGAGGGTGATGATGATGATGAGGAGGAGGATGGTGATGATGATGAAGATGATGATGATGATATAAAATAATGATGATG
>NW_026332231.1:0-223 GCF_001194135.2 Octopus bimaculoides
AACGAACGTACGTAAGTACGAACGAACGTACGTAAGTACGAACGAACGTATGTACGTATTACATAGGCAGCAAATAACGAAATAACGTACGTAATTACGATAGAACGAACGTACGAACGAACGAATGTACGAACGAACGAACGTACGAACGAGCGAACGTACGTATGAACGACCGAACGAACGTATGTACGTACGAACGAACGAACGAACGAAATTACGTAAG
>NW_026332232.1:0-285 GCF_001194135.2 Octopus bimaculoides
GTGCGTATATATGCTCCAGCATAGTGAAGCTGAAATGTATAAAAGAATAAAAAAGTATACATATACATATATATAAATACTTATGTATAGTTGCATATGCGTATATGTATATATACATACGCACATATACATACATATATGCATATACATATATATATATATTATATATGCATGTATATATACAGACGTATATACATACACACCCTGTCATATACGTAGAAACATATATAGACATATATATATATATATGCGTGTATATAATTATACACACATATTTATATATAT
>NW_026332233.1:0-237 GCF_001194135.2 Octopus bimaculoides
TATAATAATAAAAGAAAACAACATTTATGAAACTGTGGCAGTTAAAAATTAGTTATTTCTTAGAGGGGCACAAATAAATGAAATCTGTATCTGAGGAATGGAGTGAAACTGTAGTCAGTAGTGTCAGTGATGGCAGTAGTGGTATCAGCTGTGGCTGTTGTGTCTTTGATAATGGCAGCAGTATCAGCACCACCACTGCCACCACAACCACCACCACTGCCACCACAACCACCACCA
>NW_026332234.1:0-511 GCF_001194135.2 Octopus bimaculoides
ATATATAAAGAGAGAGAGAGAGGGGGGACCAGTCAAGCAGCACATCACGCATGCCACCATGCTAGAGATAACAGTCAAAACTTGACTCTAAAACCACATCAAGTATTCATACAGCACCAGGAGAAAAGACAAATAGACAAATAAACTAGCAAAAAATTATTAGAGAATCCCAGATCTAGATTTCTGACTTTGCATAAAAATATACTCTGCCTCATCAGATAGTACATAATTACAAATATATACAAGGGGTGAATGAAAAGACTTGAGCCTCAAAAAAACAAAGCATTGTACAAGTCTTCTGATGAAGTTACAAGACTTTAAGGCTCAAATCTTTTCATATATCCCTCGTATATATACAACATATGAATACTTACATATACACATGTATACACACATATATATGTATGTATGCACATGTCTGGCGTAATTGCCCGTCTAAACTCTATGTACTATATGGTCAAAATGATGAGGTAAATATATAAATTTATATATATATAAGGATAAGATCATT
>NW_026332235.1:0-675 GCF_001194135.2 Octopus bimaculoides
TTATGTTGAAATGAAACTATAACTTCTAAATATTTTAGTGTTAAATAAGTCATCTATTAGAAATAATCTTTAAAGAACCAAATGAATAATATAAAAAACAAGAATACATATTATTTTCAAATAGTAGAAAATCTTTAGCAAAGTAAAAACAGTACTTATCCATATTTTTCCGTAATTCAAACTGAAACTAAGACGTTATCTAATAGCTATAGCGTTTTAAGCAAGAGGTTGTGCGAAAATACTACGTTAAAATAGAGAATAGAATACGAAAACATGAATGAAAGAATAATACTTAAAAAAATGAATGAAAACTTTAAAATTTATATAACTAACAACATAAAAAAAACAAAAAACTCTAGCTATCTTATAAAATATATTAATAAATTTTAAATTCTAATATATAATAAATTAATAATAAGACTAAGAGTCGTAATTTAATAATATTATGAAATAAGCTAAAATACTACTATTGATCTAGTCTTATAAAAATCGTAGTGTCATTGTAATATAAAACCTTAAACTTCCTAAAATATTAACCTACCAATAAAAATAAAATATAACTACTAGAATAATTAAAGAGGAAATATAAATAAATACCCCAACACACTCCCTTATACATACATACATATATATATATATACACTTACATACATATACAAATATACATACTTATAT
>NW_026332236.1:0-284 GCF_001194135.2 Octopus bimaculoides
TGTGTGTGTGTGTGTAGGTTTGTATGTGTGTGAGTATGTTTCACGTATATAGCTTTAAATACGATTCTTTTAATACGATTCTGTTTGTATGTCTCCAGTTTTTGTTGTAACTCATTCCAGTGACATTTGCATGCTTGGACGCACACACTCAAGACCACACACATGTATGTGGCTACCTAGTGCAAGTATACACGCATTATGCACACTCTCCATACATGTATATACATATAAACGTTTGTATATATACGTAATATAATATACATGAATACACACACAAATATATA
>NW_026332237.1:0-294 GCF_001194135.2 Octopus bimaculoides
TATGTGTGTGTATACAACCTTCAACAAAGTAACAGTCATATATACAACTTATAGACACATATCAGTACATAAAAATACGTTCACATGTACATACACATGTACACACACAGAGACATGTCTACGCATTTACCTAAATACTCACGTACATACACAAGTACATACATGCATACATGCGTATAGGCATGTACACATATGCATACGCACATATATGTACACATACATACATAAATACATACACACACACACATACATACATATCATGAACTAACTGTTACTTTCTCAGATGCAGCACGG
>NW_026332239.1:0-261 GCF_001194135.2 Octopus bimaculoides
ACACACACATACATGCACACACCTACGCACTCACCCATACTCACACTTACACACTCATTCATACATACATACATACATACATACACACACTTACACACATGTTTGCATGCATACATACATGCATACATATATTCATTCATACATACATGCATGCATCCATACATGTATGTATACATGCACACATACATATATACATACATACATGCACAGATACATACATCCATGTTTACAACATACATACAGCATGCATACATGCATACA
>NW_026332240.1:0-226 GCF_001194135.2 Octopus bimaculoides
GCAGGAATTGGAAAGAGCGAGTTTGGGAGAGAAAATGGAGAGAGTGAGAGAGGGAGAGAGAGAGACAGAGAGAGAGACAGAGAGAGTAAGACTGACAGATTGAGAGTGTGAGAGAGAAATCTTGCAAGAAAATGATGAAAGGAATGGATTCACTGGGGCAGAAATGTAAACAGAGAGAAAGGTAAAGAGATAATCTTTAGACTAGAGAATGAGATATGTAGAGATA
>NW_026332241.1:0-203 GCF_001194135.2 Octopus bimaculoides
ATATATATATATATATGCATGTATGTATGCATATATATATGTATATATATATATATGTATGTTGTCTGTATATATATATATGTATATATATATGTATGTTGTCTGTGTATATATATATGTGTATATATATATATGTATGTTGTATGTGTATGTATATATATATATGTTGTATGTGTGTATATATATATGTATATATATATATA
>NW_026332242.1:0-426 GCF_001194135.2 Octopus bimaculoides
TACTTAGCAAAAATATTCTAGATAAATATATTCCTACCTTAGTTAAAAAACTAAAGCTTAATTTATGGTCTAATTCGTTCCAAGCGGTCGACTGGTTTAATTCTATTAATAAGTGCACTAAGTTTATCCCATTCTGTCAATACACATATATACATACATACATATATATATATATATATATATAAGATAAACAAGAGTGAAAAACTACAGAAGGCTTGTGTTATATGGTTAAAGTATATATTTAAGTCGTTATGTTAGAAAAATGTTTTAAAATTTTGAGTATAGAAACATTGTTTTTGGAGAAACAACCAGTTTCGTATTTTCTTTTCAAATTTCTCTACCTGTACCGTAACATGTTTTCGCTATGGGGTAGAATATGTAGTTCTAGATAGGGGAAGGTAATCAGGGATTTTTCCGCTATAAGGG
>NW_026332243.1:0-339 GCF_001194135.2 Octopus bimaculoides
TATCCTGAACTTTTAGGTTATTACACATAAATATCATAGCAACGAAGAAACACACTCACACAACATAATGCACCGACCTACCGCAGACACAATCACATATACATACACACAAAGTTATACAAATGCATATACATATAATTGTATATATATGCATACATATAAGTTTTATGTATGTATGTGCATATATATATGTGTGTATATTTGTTTATGTATATATATATACACACACACACATATACACATATATGCGCTGACATACATACTCACACACACATATCTGCACTCACATACACACACACACACACACACATATGTGCATATACATACTGACTTGAACAT
>NW_026332244.1:0-567 GCF_001194135.2 Octopus bimaculoides
AACCATTCATTGACACCTGCATGCCATTGGAAAAGTCAGCAAATTGGGTCGATGGGTTCTTCACAAACTTTCTAAGTCTAATCGCACAGAGAGAGTGAATGTGATGAGAAATAAGTTCTCTATAAAAATGTCAAGTGCCGAAGACAGTGGGTAGAGAAAAGAGAAACACTGACACTCTTGGCTAAAGAAGGTCTTCACCCAGGTCAGGTGTTATCTGTTTGGTGGGTTATGAAAAATTTAGTCCACTTTGAACTTTTAAACCCAAACCAAATGATAACAAAGGAGATCTACTGTGAGCAGCTTAAGTCAGCACTAGAAGAAAAATGACCATCTTTGGTTTCAAGACGAAAAGTGTTCTTCCATCAGGATAATGCTCGACCACATACAGCAAGGATGACATTCCAAAGACTGGAGCAGTTTGAATGGGCAACAATGATCCATCCATCATATTCGCCGGACATTGCCCCATCTGATTATCATTTATTCCGCAGTCTTCAAAAACATTTAGACCGCAAAGATATGAATTCTGTAGATGAGGTCAGAACAGTACTGGAGGAGTATTTTTCA
>NW_026332245.1:0-381 GCF_001194135.2 Octopus bimaculoides
GTATTGCAGCTTCTTGGTGTTAATGGGACAGCCGTGTAATAGGCTCCCACTATATCAGTAGAGACTGGCCCCCTCGTCAATCACTGGAGCATGGGACGAAAAATGTTTAACATCCATTTCTCACTGAACCAAACAAAGTTTTGCAACCACCACTACAAATAAAACTGGGGCTCATGAAAAACTTTGTAAAAACTATAGACAAATTCGATCAGGAATTCAAGTATTTAACATCTCGCGCACATAGACATACGTATAAATGTGCACTTGGAGGTATATGGATACATTGTCGCAGGAACATGCGAACATATAAACAAGGTAGGTGCGTAAAAAGATATGTGTTCATGAACACATATACTCATAAAAACACATTCGTATGCATAA
>NW_026332245.1:391-527 GCF_001194135.2 Octopus bimaculoides
ATGGGCAAATGCAGTGTATCAATGAACCAAGGACGCTATTTTTCACAAATTATGATTTAATACAAAATAAAATGAAATGAAAATAAGACAATGCTTTTGCTTATTTTAAAAGTAATAGGAAGTACACTATTTCAGC
>NW_026332245.1:2262-2364 GCF_001194135.2 Octopus bimaculoides
AAAACCCATGTTCACCATTTGTTATGATTCTACCAGGAAATATTCGGCAGTGAGTCTACTCTTTAACGACGAGCTAAGATTATGCTGAGAAGCAATCAGATG
>NW_026332245.1:2374-2744 GCF_001194135.2 Octopus bimaculoides
GTCTACTCTTTAACGACGAGCTAAGATTATGCTGAGAAGCAATCAGATGATGGGGTCCCAGCAGCCAAGTTTAGATACTTCTCTTAGTTCATTAAGGTATTTTATGATTTAAGAGTGATTTGAATTGAATTGTTTTCCTCACTCTCGGGCATCCAGAACAAGAGAAAAAATCCCGAGGGTACCTGACCAAACTATTATTGGCATTTCCGGACAAAGCTTAATTTTTACAGACAGAACAAATATTTCTAGTGACTTCCATTGTTGCAAAGCCTTTTTCGAATTCATACCGTAAGCAGATTCTAATATGTGTAAAATCTAATCTAAAGTAATTTTAAAAGGGGTAAAAACGATACAATCGACAAATGGTACA
>NW_026332245.1:3923-4139 GCF_001194135.2 Octopus bimaculoides
AACAACAACAACAACAACAACAACAACAACTGAGCTGACCAATTTTTACTTCTAAAAATGATGCAGCAATAGAAAATAATGATGCAATATTTACAATGTAATGATTTCAAACATGTAAAGAGAAAAGGAAAAATCTGAAGTTACTCATTTTGCTCCCCATTACATATATACACATACGTATGTATATATGCATACATACAAACGCACACACACACA
>NW_026332246.1:0-118 GCF_001194135.2 Octopus bimaculoides
AGTCCCAAAAGTCCCACACAAACACAAGCACATATATACACACACACACTTAGAACCGTGCACATACATACGCACACAACACACACACAACACACACAAACACACACACACACACACA
>NW_026332246.1:182-307 GCF_001194135.2 Octopus bimaculoides
ACACACACACACACACACACACACACACAAACACACACACTCATAACATTTTGAACTCTAAGACCAGTTCAAAAACACTGAACCATGACAGACTAGCCCAGAAACAAAAAAATCCTTTTGATTCC
>NW_026332246.1:317-517 GCF_001194135.2 Octopus bimaculoides
ATGACAGACTAGCCCAGAAACAAAAAAATCCTTTTGATTCCACAAACTATATCAATGCTTTCCCCCACCAACCAACCCCCACACTATTCCTAAAAATAGCAACCATCTTTGCCAAACACACAAACAAGACTGGAGATGAAGGAAAAAAGGTTGGTCATTCCCCTAAAATTTTGCATAAACACTTAAATATGATTTCTGAT
>NW_026332246.1:572-971 GCF_001194135.2 Octopus bimaculoides
ACAAATTCTTTCTGTATATATGCTTCTATACAATCATGATTTTTGATGAAGTTAGAAATAATTATGAATTTATTTTACTACCTATTTTGAACACTTTTATGTAAAGTGTTTAACCAAAAAGCCCCTCTTAACATTCTCTTATCATTGTCAAAGACTGTATCACTGTATTTTAATACATCTATAACAGCTATTTTTTAACACAACAAAGGCTACACAAAGCCTTACATTTTAGTTTTGAAAATCTTTATTTAAAAAAGTGAAACCGGTCAAGTCAATAAACATCTTTAAAAAACCTCTGCATTTTCAAATTCTCTTCCCTATATATTTTTACACGTGCGGTGCCTTGCCAGTTTACTGTATGTGTGTGTGTGTGTGTGTGTGTGTGTGTGTGTGTGTGTG
>NW_026332246.1:1221-1323 GCF_001194135.2 Octopus bimaculoides
CTATTTGATTCATGCCACCCAAGACACACCAAGACAAACATCCCCTTCAAGATGCTGATAAAGAAGGCCAAGAGCCAACAATAGAGACAGGCATTCGATAAG
>NW_026332247.1:0-249 GCF_001194135.2 Octopus bimaculoides
TGCTCGACTAAAGGTGGTGCTCCAGCATGGTCGCAGTCAAATGACTGAAAGAAGTAAAAAAGTAAAAGAGAGATGTATATATGTATATATATATGTATATATAATAGATAGATAGATAGATAAATCACACAGTAGAGATAACGACAAATGTCAAATATTTTCTTGATTCAAAGAAACATACATACATACAAAGAGGCGCACGTGCATCGCTTATATATATATATATATATATGTATATATATATGTATA
>NW_026332248.1:0-239 GCF_001194135.2 Octopus bimaculoides
GATAGATAGATAGATAGATAGATAGATAGATAGATAGATAAAAACATACAGAGATAAAGAGAGGGAGGGAATTAGGGTGAGAGAATGATAGATATTGAAAGAGAGAAATTGCAGTTGATGAAATATTTAGAAACACGTGTCGTATAGATCAGTCAAAGTAACACATCCAAACTCATACGTACATACATACATACATACGTAGACATATATATATATATATATATATATATATATATATA
>NW_026332249.1:0-295 GCF_001194135.2 Octopus bimaculoides
GTGTGTATATATATATATAATCATTATTAATAAATCACAGGGTAGCAAAAAAAATTTAGAAATTTTATTTACTACCAGTGGTCTAGAGAGAAGAAAAAATTAGTCAATAAACTATATATTATTCATTTAAAATACAGAGATGCCTATAATAGGACATCTAACCCGCCAGAAAGAGCAGTCAAAAACTCGATACCACAATTAGGGATACTTTCGAAAGGGAATGAAAAATAAAAACATTTACCAACCTATTTTCCGAACCAGGTTTCAAGCTATTTTAGCAAAATAAAATATTTTG
>NW_026332250.1:0-311 GCF_001194135.2 Octopus bimaculoides
TATATATATATATATACATACACAAAAATATGCATAAATACACGCATTCATACACACATTCATAAATACAAAGATATACACACACACATTTATTTATTTATATATTATATATATATATATATATACACACACACACACACATATGCATACACACATACATATATACACACATACACATGTATACACATACATACATACACACAACATACACATATACATACACGATATACACACACACATTCACATATATATTTATATACACAAATACATACACATCACACATACACACACAGACATGTACACACACACAC
>NW_026332251.1:0-232 GCF_001194135.2 Octopus bimaculoides
ATATATATATATAATTTAACATTCAACTAGGTCCTCCATTTTTGACTACCTACACACTAAACTCCATTGCTAAAAATAACTCCACAGCCACTGATCTTAGCCAGAATGGACAAAATCATTTACTACTAGATTTCCTCCCCAACACCTATAGACTAGAAGACTACCACCAACACTTACTACTCTCTTTAACCCTTTCGTTACTATATTTCTGACCAAAATACACCCCTCATGA
>NW_026332252.1:0-432 GCF_001194135.2 Octopus bimaculoides
TATACATATATGCGTATATCTATACATATCTTTGTACGTCTATGTGCGTGTGTGTGTGTTTGTGTATGTACATATATAAATTTCAAATTTATCCTAACACAAAACCACATATATACATATGCAAGTATCTTGAAGTTTTCATATAGATATTTAAACTGTATGCATGCATATATATTATAAGTATATACGTATGTATATCGATGTGTATTTATACATACACATATATCAATGCAGACAAAAAATATGATTGATGTAGAGATACTAAGTGTACATGTAAGATTGTGTATTCATACAAAACCATTTCTGAAATTTACCGATGTATCTATAGATAACAAATTAACTTCATATCTATGAATGTATCTATGTATTTGTGTTTTTTTATAACCTCTTATACATACATGCAAGCATGCATACATACATACATACATACAT
>NW_026332253.1:0-819 GCF_001194135.2 Octopus bimaculoides
TGTCAATGAAGAAGGAGAGGATGATGGAAATTGACGATGTTGATTGTTGAGAAAAGAAAACAATGATGACGACCATGATGACGATGCTGAGGAGGAGGAGGAGGATGGCGTCGATTATGTTGAGGGTGGTGATGGTGGTGATGCTGATGATGAAAATAGTTCAAGTGTAAAGATGAACACAAATTTTAATGACAATAATTGAAAAGAAACGCGTAAAAGATATGGAATATGAAGGAGAATATTTGAATACATACAAGAAAAAAAAACAAAAGAATGCCGAAGAGAAAGATAAAAGAAGAAAAAAAGAAGAAGAAGAAGAAGAAGAAGAAGAAGAAGAAGAAGAAGAAGAAGAAGAAGAAGAAGAAAAAGAAGAAGAAGAAGAATACGAAGAGAGAAACGAAGAATTATGAAGTGATAAACGAAGAAGGGGGAGAAGAAAAGCAAAGAGAAGATAATAATAATAGTAATAACAATAATAATAATAATAATAATAATAATAATAATAATAATAATAATAATAATAATAATAAGAAGAAGAAGAAGAAGAAGAAGAAGAAGAAGAAGAAGAAGAAGAAGAAGAAGAAGAAGAAGAAGAAGAAGAAGAAACCGCCCTAATTAACAAGTAATTTTGAAAACTAAATATAATTTGGAGAAAAATGAAAATGTAATTTTTTTTACGATGACCGAAAGCTTGTGCAGTCGGAGAAAATAAAGAAGAAAAACCGAAGTATCAATCTGAATTAGTAACAGTTTTAGGTGCTGCAAAACCTCAAACCTAATTACAAGCAGGTGTTGATACACTCGCATACATTCATCTAG
>NW_026332254.1:0-315 GCF_001194135.2 Octopus bimaculoides
AAGTACATAATTGTTTGTACGAGTGCGTTTATTAGTTTGCTTTTGAATATGTGTGTATGTACGTGTATTAGCTTGTATGTGTGTATGTGTGTGAGGTAGGAACTGTTTGTGTCGCTTGTTTATATTTTACTCGGTATGCCTGGTTAAGAATATATATATACTTGCATTATAAAACCGCTATCATTTTCTTTGCACATGTAAATATATTATTGGGTCGGAACACGTAACTTAGATACGTCCATATAACATCCACTAGATATACCGTTCTCCCTTTGTGTATATATATATATATATATATATATATATATATATATA
>NW_026332255.1:0-240 GCF_001194135.2 Octopus bimaculoides
TGTGGCCTACAGTTTGAATGGGGTGTTCCATTGACCTGATCATAAAATGAAGTACCAGTAGTCATGTATTCTTATGATGCATTCTAAGTATAAATCAAATCATAATGAAGAGAGTGACAGAAACATATCTCATATTTTACACTGCAACTGTTGTAATATTGGTAAAGATAGGCAAAAGGTAATGTCATCTTCATTTAGGTAAAGTTTATTGCTTTTTATTCAATTACCTGTATAGTTTGG
>NW_026332256.1:0-132 GCF_001194135.2 Octopus bimaculoides
ACCAGTATCCCAAGTTTGAAAGTGTTTCGTTAAGAAAACAAGTGGTGCCTATCAAATCAGAAAGATCCATTAGGTAAGTGTGTAGACATGTCTGTGTGTGTGTAGACATGTGTATGTACATGTGAACGTATG
>NW_026332256.1:142-323 GCF_001194135.2 Octopus bimaculoides
GAACGTATGTTTATGTACTGATATGTGTGTCAGTTCAAGTTGTATACATGTCTGTTACTTTGTTGAAGGTTGTATACACACACCCACATATACATATGCATATACATATATGTAGACACACACACACGCACATGTGTGTGTGTGTGCGTTTGTCCCTCTCACCATCGTCTAACGGTGAATG
>NW_026332256.1:547-665 GCF_001194135.2 Octopus bimaculoides
TATATACACATATACATATACACACACATACACATACATCTATACAAATATATTTTTTTTACAATCTTTTTTTTTACACACATACACATACCACACATAGATATATCTACACACATAC
>NW_026332257.1:0-215 GCF_001194135.2 Octopus bimaculoides
CATGGTCAAATAGCGACGGGTCTTCTAGGTCTTACATAGATAGGATATTTTTTTAGAAAATGTAATAAAGAAATAGTTACACGTCCACAATTCCACTTGGTCAGTTACAGTGACCACAAGATGGTAACTTGTGAACTGCACCTAGATAAGATATATAGCAAGGGTTCCGGCTACTGGAAACTCAATAAGTCTCTTTTGGTGATTGAGGAGTACAG
>NW_026332258.1:0-465 GCF_001194135.2 Octopus bimaculoides
GTGTGTGTGTACGCACAAACACACTCATGTATGTATTACATATGCATATCTCTATACAAATACACACACACATACACACAGAGGTATACGTGTATAAGAATTGTAAAAGAATGAATTTCTTACATCTTTGAAATCCATTCCATCTCCAAGATCTTAACCTTCAAATAGGTCCATGGACAGTTTATCTTTCATTTGTTTCATTTATTATCTGCTTATTTCATAATTCCAGATCCGTATGTAGATGTTATATTTGCATGAGGTACCAAAGGAGTTGAACAAGGAAAAAAAAGAAAGAAAAAAGAAAAGAAAAGAAAAGAAAGGAAAATGTCACCTGAAGAGTAAAAACATCAAAACAGGAGATTGGGAAATACCCAAAAAGTTTCCAATCTCCTGTTTTAGTACACACACACACACGCACATATACATTTATATATGTTCCAGCATGGCCGCAATCTAATGACTGAA
>NW_026332259.1:0-282 GCF_001194135.2 Octopus bimaculoides
TATTAATGATCTATGAAGAATAAGAAAACAAATCCATGAATTTCTTGCAGACTACGTAGTTTCCATACACATCTAATTAATATCTATCTGCATAAAAGTTTTAATTAATATTTCCCAAGTTATTCATTAGCTAATCAAAAGTTAGTTTAAGCTATATCATCGAAATGTGGGGAGTTAATAATATTATTTGAATGGCAAAAATGAAGGTAGTATTGGATTGATAACTGGTTAGTATAATTGGCTACAGTGCAACTAAATTGGAAGTAACCGATTTAAGTTAAA
>NW_026332260.1:0-356 GCF_001194135.2 Octopus bimaculoides
ATGTATATATATATACATATATATGTGTATATATATATACATATATATTTATGTATTATATATATATATATATATGTATTTATACATATATATGTCTGTATATATGTAATGCATCCATAAATACATTCACACATCATCATTTAACACCCATGTTTCTTGGTTGCATGCTTCAATCGTATTTGATTAGACTGAAGACTGTGTTAGTCTCCAGTGTCTGGCTTGCCAAGGTTTCTACAGACACTGAAAACCAGCACAGTCCTCAGGTTAATCTGATACTGTTGAACCATCCAGCTCATGCCAGCAAGGAACATGCATGCTAAATGATATAGATATACATAAATATATATATATATATA
>NW_026332261.1:0-226 GCF_001194135.2 Octopus bimaculoides
TAAACTATATTTATATTCAACTACAAGTAAATATTGACCTTGGAGGAGAATAAATAGAAATTAATGTCAGGAATGGGACACATGCGATCCCAATGACACTGCGTTCAATACTTTAAGTGTAATAATAACTCTTTCCAATCTTGACACAAAACCAGCAACTTTAAGCAGAGTTGGGAGTTGATTGCATGGACCCCGGTGCTTAGCTGGTACTTATTTGATCAACCCC
>NW_026332262.1:0-321 GCF_001194135.2 Octopus bimaculoides
ACTTTTCGTTTTGAAGTCTAGTGGGTTAATATAGGCTAGAAAAAAGCACTACATTTTGAAGTCTACTGAGTTAATATAGGCTAGAAAAAAGCACTTTTCATTTCGAAGACTAGTGGGATAATATAGGCTAGAAAAATGCACTTTTCATTTTGAAGTCTAGTGGGTTAATATAGGCTAGAAACAAGCACTGTTCATTTTGAAGTCTAGTGGGTTAATATAGGCTAGAAAAATGCACTTTTCCTTTTAAAGGCTAGTGGGTTAATATAAGAGATAGAAAAAAGCACTTTTCATTTTGAAATCTAGTGGGTTAATATAGGCTAG
>NW_026332263.1:0-1996 GCF_001194135.2 Octopus bimaculoides
CGAAAAGCAAGACTAAAGATGCAGAGAAAGGAAGAAAAGAGATGAGAAGTCCATGAGAAGTGATGCTGTTCCTACCTTATCGTCAAGCTCATCTAAGCGCTTCTGTGCTTCTCTCTTCTGGTTTTCCAACTGATGCAGAGTAGCTGTGATGGCATCAAGGTCCTTCTGTAAAGCTTGCACTTCTCCATTCTTGATCTTGATGTCAGCATCCCGTTGTGACTTCTCTTTCTCCAATAGAAGCTTCTCCCTGAAACAATCACGTTGCAAAAAAAAAAAAAATATGGAAGAAAAAAAAAAAATAGGAATAAAAACAAAGAAAAAAAAACACTAGAACGAAAGAGTAGTAGTTGTTGCTGTGGGATTATAAAATACGTAACACTTTTCTCTCATACATTCACTAACACCACCTTTATTATTATTATTATTATTATTATTATTATTAATAATAATAATAAGGTGAACTGGAGGGTCCGCCGAGGTGGACTTTGCCTTTCATCCCTTGGGGGGTTGATAAATTAAGTACCAGTGAATCACTGGGGTCGATGTAATCGACTAGCCCCCTCCCCCCTATTTCGGGCCTTGTGCTTACAGTAGAAAGGATTATTATTATTATTATTATTATTATTATTATTAAGGTGAACTGGCAGAGTCGTTAGCACGCCGAGCAAAATGCTAGGCGTAATTTCATCTGTCTTTACGTTGTGAGTTCAAACTCCGCTGAGGTCAACTTTGCCTTTCATCTTTTCAGGGTCGATGAGATGAGTATCAGTTGAGCACTGGCTTCAATGTAATCGACTTACTCCCTCCCCACAAAATTTCAGGCCTTCTGCCTATAGTAGAAAGAATTATTATTATTATTATTATAAATAAGATAGCAAGCTGGCAGAATCATTAGCACGCCGGATGAAATGCTTTGCAGCACTTCAACTGTCTGCATGTTTTGAGTTCAAATTCTGCCGAGGTCGACTTTACCTTTCATACTTTCAGGGTCAAAAAAAATAAGTACCAGTTGGGTACTGGGGTCAATGTAATCAACTTACCCCCTTCCCCAAAATTTCAGGCTTTGTGCCTTCAACAGAAAGTATTATTATCATTATTATTATTATTATTATTATTATTGCTTGGTGGTTATGCCATTATATATATTCGTTTACATAAATAAGTACTTGGCAGTAATTGCTTGCTTGTGTGAGAGAATCGTACATACTTTTTCATGTCGTCGATATCTTTAGTGATTGCGTCAAGCTCTTTGATGGCGGAGAAGTCAGCTACGTGACTGTATGGGCCAGAATTGGTACCATCCTGATGAGAAAAAAGAAAGAAGAGAAAGTATCGGAAAATTAGATTTATCTATAAATTTATTTAAAAAAATTTTTTTTTCGTTTACATACATATCATTTCACCTACCAAAAAATGAAAAGAAAAAGAAACAAAGTAAAACAGTTCTCTTTTTTTTTTTCAGTGAAGTGAAGGCCAACATCTCTCTTCCATAATTAACTGGAAAGCTAAAACTAAACAAATTACTGAAATACAGCTCCAAATTTCTGGACACTAATGAAGGTGGAGGGAAAATAAAAAATTGGGGAAATTGAAAATGCCTGAGGGCTAAAATCATCATCATCATCATCATCATCATCGTTTAACGTCTGCTTTCCATGTTAGCGAGGATTAGACGATTTGACTGAGGACTGGTGAAACCGGATGGCAACACCAGGCTCCAATCTGATTTGGCAGAGTTTCTTCAGCTGGATGCCCTTCCTAACGCCAACCACTCAGAGAGTGTAGTGGGTGCTTTTACGTGTCACCCGCACGAAGTATACTTGATTACCAGAAAAATGCTAAATTTTTGCCGAGATCAATCAAGGGTGTTTTATCCCTCAAGCCCCCTAAATTCCAAAAATGGGGGATTTTTGTAAATTTTTTACAACTGCAGAGTTTGGGAAATTTGAGGGAGTAAATGCCCTTGACTGATCTTAGCAAAAATTTTGCATTTTTC
>NW_026332263.1:2477-4100 GCF_001194135.2 Octopus bimaculoides
TATATATATATATATATATATATACACACATACATACATATACATACATATACATATGTACACACACACACACACACACACACACACATAAACACACACATGCATGAATACACATATATAAAACATGCACTTACACAAAACGCAACCAGAAATGCAGACACACACACACACACAAATGCCTATTACCACACACACACACACCCCGATATTCTCCATATGTCAGAGAATGTTCTTCCATTTATCATTCATGAGAGTATGGTTGATCACAGAGTAATGATGATGCAACACATGATGACATCACCAGGTGTCTCCATGGCAACTGAAACTATAGAGCAACATTGGACATTGCAGGACACTGGAAGAGAAGTGACAAAAGAAAAGGCAGAAAAAAAGAAAAGAAGAACAGAAGGAAGGAAGGAAGAAAAGGAAGAAAAGCAAACAAGAAACACACACACTCAAAGAAAATAAACCAAACATCAAAAATAATAAAAGGAAATTAAACAAGAGAGAAATGATGCAGGAACATAGGAAACAGCAAAATATTTAGCAATTGTTGTGGCAATTTTTTGATTAGTCCAACAGACAAACCAAAAAAAAAAAAAAAAAAAAAAAAAAAGAAAGTTCAATTGCTAAATTTTCTTTCAGATTTTATAAAAAAAGATAAATGAAATGAGGCACAAAGCACTACATAGCAACAATAATAATCCTTTCTACTAAAGGAACAAGACCTGAAATTTTTGGGGAGGGAACAGGTCGATTATATCAAACTCTGTTTCACTGGTACTTAATTTACTGACCCCGAAAGGATGAAAGGCAAAGTCAAACCTGGTGGAATTTGAGGTTGATTTTATAATAAGAATAAAAATAAACACTGTAAACCTAAGAATACCTGGTTCTCTTAAATCGCTTTCAAAATCGAAATATTACAAATTTAACAGAATCTTAGTCTCTTTTCCTTACAATATTTAATTGCTTCCTTACAAATATTATTGCTAATCATAAACAACATCCATAGTAAAAAGTCCAGCTTGTTTACTCCTAGGAAGAGTTTGTATTGAAAAACAAAGCAATATAAATAACTCATAAAGTTTCAGAAAATATGTTTGCAAGAAAGATGTTTTACTTTCTCTCAATCTTTGAACAATTGTGTTATGTTATTTTCCTGGCACAGATGCCAAAGACTGAATGTGGAGGACATGAGAGAAGTGGATTCAGAAATGTGAGTGGAAATGGAAAGAAAGACCTTGAAACTTGGCTTGGGATGCCAGAAATGAAGTTACCCAGGGTCCATGAGAAAATGGCACAGGAATCCGCTATGTTTGCGAGACGGAGCCTCAACAGTGTAGATGATGTCTACAAATTAAACAACCAAAGACGCAAGAAACTTCCATACACCCTTGCGATGGACTTGTTAACACAGTACTACAACTGCATAAAAAGAACCCACACACGACAGAGATCTGTCTATCAAACCTACATCACGAAGCCTGGCCAAAGACTATTATTGAAATGCCACCAATGGTGAGTTTATATGTGGAGTGAGTGAGTGAGTGAGAGAGAGAGAGAGAGAGAGAGAAAGAGAGAGAGAGAGAGAGAGAGGAGGGGAGATTATTTGTTCGAGAA
>NW_026332263.1:4110-10548 GCF_001194135.2 Octopus bimaculoides
GAGAGAGAGAGAGAGAAAGAGAGAGAGAGAGAGAGAGAGGAGGGGAGATTATTTGTTCGAGAAGCAAGGTAAAAAAAATGCTGTTATTCTTGTCATTGTTTAACCCTTGGGCAGTTTGTCAGATTTTTTTCTCTCTGATTCTACTAATATAAAATTGCCCACCACCAATGGTGAGTTTATGTGTGTTCTTGATGAGGGAGAGACAGACAGACAAAGATTATTCTCAAAGCAAGATGAAAACAATCAGTCATTTTTGTTGTTGTTTAACTCCCCCGAGCAATCCTTCAGATTTTTTTTTCTCCCATTCTCCTACCATAAATTTGTCCTCCACCCCCTCAGGCTTACAAGCTGCACAGCATCCTCACCAGCACTGGCGGCATGAGAAAAAGCACCAGGACAAAGTGTGAAGGACCTCCATTAGGAAGGACCTCCAACCATAGAAACCAGACCAGAGCAGACACTGGAGCACAATGCAGCCTTTGAGCTCATTAAATCCTATATCAAACTGTCTGATTCATGCCACCATGGAATATGGAAGTTAAATGATGATGATGATGATGATGAAGAAGATGACATATCTCACTACAAAGTAAGATTCTGCATACAGCCTTGATGTGCCACGCCAGCTTCCATAGTCTGTTTTGGCTTGATTTCTACAGTTTGATGCCCTTCTTAATGCTAACCACTCTGCAGAGTGTTCTGGGTGCTTTTTAAGTGGCACCAACCACAGGTGCTTTTTACATGGCACCTTGGATATAGGATCTCAATATCACTGTCGTGGGTGAGTCTTCTCAGGTACAGCAATGCACCACATATCTTGGTCCTCTGTCATCTTCTTCATAAGGTTCAACATTTTGAGGTTGGCCATCAAAACTTTGTCCCATGTCTTCTTGCGTCTTCCTCTTCCACAACTTCCTTCCGCTTTAAGTGATCAGCACTTTATGCAACTGTCCTCATCCATCCATATATATATAGACCTACACACACACACACACATATATATATATATATATACTTTGAATGAATTTTTTGCATTTTGCATTACTGCAGACATCTAAGAAATCTATTTACTATTAACTATGATAATATAAGTTATTTGCATGTTTTTGAGTTATGAAACAATTTGTCATCATTTTAGGATTTTTCCTATTATTACATAAAAGTTCATCAAAATATTTATCTGTCATTTATGATTTCATATATGCTTGTATGTATGTCCTTTAGTTTTAAACCAGGGGCCACAACTGAAATGAAGGCAAAAGTGACCTGGCAACATCTCCAGGAGAAAGGAACAGTACTTTCTCGCATCCAGTCCAATGGAAACTACAAAATAACTCCAAACCGGGACTTAATCATCAAAGCAATTAACAGTGAACTGGATGGTTATTATTATTGCACCAATGGAAATCGATATGAAGCCATCCACCATTTAACAACAGTGACAAGCACCCAATTCCATGCGGTATTAAACTGACTTGAATTTTTTTAATATATATTTTGTACATCTGGAAGCATGTTTGTTTGTGGGGGGAGCATCATAGCCATGTGTTGAGAGGAATTCTTTGGGGTTTGAATAATTTGCTTCTTGTAACATGGGTGTTATGTTCATCATCCTTAAACAAACCTTGTTTAGGGACCTTTTGAGTGGGATGGGCTACTCAACCTGAAGAAAATTTTCACTGGCCCCCACCTACAAGGTCTTGTGCTGTTTACTTTGATATGAGGTCACCATGTTGCACACATACAGTTGCTATGCATATCAGGCAGGTAGTTGTGACGGGTATATTGGACTTCATATAATTGCACCCCAGTGTCACTTTGACGGCATGCACTGCTCTGTCACTCAATAATAATAATCTGTTCTACTATAGGCACAAGGCCTGAAATTTTAGGGGAGGGGGGTTAGTCAGTTACATCGACCCCAGTGCGTAACTGGTACCTATTTTATCAACACCAAAAGGATGAAAAGCAAAGTAAACCTTGACAAAATTTGAACTCAGAACATAAGGATGAATGAAATACCACTAAGCATTTAGCTGGTGTGCTAACAATTCTAATAATAATAATAATTACTCTGACTTGCTTAATTGTACTTGTTTCATTGCTAGGTTAGCGAGAACACTACAAAAAGCCTTCTAACAATGAAAAACCTAACAAGAAACAATTTGAAAATATTCAGTTCCTGGTCAAACTGGAGCAAATGCAGTCACTGTGGGAAAGAAGGATTTCGGAGAAAAATTGGTCTTTGCACAATAAAGGTAAATATTTCTCGATTATTCTATTTTTTCAACAATTCACCCCAGCAAAGAAATTTTAATAAAAAGAAACCATTTCGTTCTTTAGATAAGGCTCTGTGGCAATCTTTCAGAGAAAGTCTATCAAAACTGAAAGTATTCTGTATTTTCATAAAATTTCTTCAATTTCTTTTCCAGTTGAGTTACTTAAGTTTATGTGTTTTTTGTGTATGTATAGGGCTTAGGCATGGCTGGGTAGCAAGAAACTTGCTTTCCAACAACAAGGTTCTGGGTTCAATCCCACACTATGGCACCTTGGACAAGTGTCTTCTACCATAACCACAGGCCAACCAAAGCATTGTGAGTGGATTTAGGAGATGGAAACTGAAAGGAAGCCTGTCATATATACATATATATAACATTAATCAACGGACATATAAATATGTCTACCTGCTGGAAATGGCAGTCAAAATTCTTATTTACTGTTATCTCCAGCAAGTAGACATACTTAGTATGTCCTTTCATTAATATATACTACATCCCCCATTCCTTCATTACAGAAACTTAACGAGAGAGCTCCAGTAAGGCCAGTCGACATCTACATATTTTATTACTTTACTGGAAGTTTATCATGTCAGTCCACTGCCTTGCCAAAGCAGATACGGGAACTCCCAGCAATCAAGTCACGCCCCAACGAAGTGTTTTACAACAAGTGTCAGGTGGCATGCCCTAAGAAAGAAGGCAGAACAATCATTAAAGACCAGGCAGGGAAGGTGGTGGAGGTCGTGATGCCAGGCTACTTATCGCTCCATCAAAAACGGAAAATGGCTCATCCTGTAATACGTGACGTGATCTACACAATGGAGGGCAGTGACGTCATCATTAGGTGTCGCACGTGAGTATCTTTTTTCCTTTCTTTCTTTCTTTCTTTCTTTCAGTAATTAATCTGTGGACATGCTGGGGCACCACCTTGAAGAATTTTAGTCGAATGAATCAAACCCTGTTCTTTTTTTTTTTTTTTTTTAAGCCTAGTACTTATTCTATCAGTCTCTTCTGCCAAACTGATAAGTTATGGGGATGCAAACACACAAACACCGATTGTCAAGTGGGGAGGGACACAAACACTAACACAAAGGCATACACACATAGATATGAATATATGACAAACTTCTTTCCGTTTCTGTGTACCAAAGCCACGCACAAGGCTTTGGTTGGCCCAAGGGTATACTAGAAGATACTTGTCCAAGCTGCCATGCAGTGGGACTGAACTCTGAACCAAGTGGTTGGGAAGCAAGCTTCTTACCACACTGTCACATCTATGTACAAACAGACAGACAGACAGATATATATACATACACACAACAGGGGTCATTTAGTTTCCATCTAACAAATCTACTCACAAGGCTTGCCCAGGGTGGTGTCATGCAGTGGGACTGAACCCAGAACCATGTGGTTAGGAAGCAAGCTTCTTACCATACTGCCACATCTATGTACACACACACACACACACACACACACACACACATATATATATATATATATATATACACACACACACACACACACACACACAATTGCCTTCTTTCAGTTTCTGTCTACCAAATCCACTCTCAAAGCTTTGGTTGTTGGCTACAGTAGAACACACTTGCCTAGGGTGGTGTCAGGCAGTGGGACTGAACCGAGAACCATGTGGTTGGGAAGCAAGCTTCTTATTACATATTTTTTTTTCTTTTCTTTTCTTTTTTTCCTGTTATGACAGAGATGAGAATATTATCCGATGGCAGAATAGGTCGAAACCACTGAAACATTTCCTAGAGAGCCGCAAAACGAAAGGAAGGGTGTTCATTGACGTCACTAATTCACTTCACATCAGAAACACTCAGTTCACAGACACTTCGCTATACAGGTGAGATGTGATGATATTGACTACTTCATCGATAATGACACTGTTGTTGTTATTATCATTATTATTTTAAGGTGGCTAGCTGGAAGAATCGTCAGCACGCCGGGCAAAATGCTTAGGGGTATTTCATCTGCCGCTACGTTCTGAGTTCAATTCCGCCGAGGTCAACTTTACCTTTCGTCCTTTCGGGGTCAATAACTTAAGTACCAGTGAAACACTGGGGTCGAAGTAATCGACTATCCCCCTCCCCCAAATTTCAGGCTTTGTGCCTATAGTGGAAAGGATTGTTGTTGTTGTTATTATTATTATTATTATTATTATTATTATTATTATTATTGGAAGGTAGCAAGCTGTCAAAATCATTAGCACGCCAGGTGAAATGTTTAGCAGCATTTCATCTGCCGCTACGTTGGGAGTTCAAATTCCATCATTGTCAACTTTGCCTTTCATCCTTTCGGGGGTCAGTAAGTTAAGTACCAGTGAAACACTGGGGTCAATGCAAACGACTATCCCCCTCCCCCAAAATTTCAGACCTTGTGCCTATAATAGAAAGGATTATAATTATTATTATTATTATTATTATTATTGTTGTTATTATTGTTAATATGATTATTATTAAGGTGGCGAGCTGGCAGAATTGTTAACATGCCGGGCAAAATCCTTGGCAGTATTTCATCCCTCTTTACGTTGCGAGTTCAAATTCCATCAGGGTCGACTTTGCCTTTCATCCTTTCAAGGTCGATAAATTAAGTACCAGAGAAACACTGGAGGGGTCGATGAGATCGACTAGCCCCCTCCCCCCAAAATTTCAGACTATGTGCCTTTAGTAGAAAGGATTGTTATAATCACCCTCACAACAACACACCCTCTCTCTCTCTCACACACACACACACACACACACACACACACACACACACACTTTGTTTTGTCCTGTGCTGTCCATAAATGCTTTCCTTAATGTAAGCCCTTGTGGTTAATAAAGAAATCATTATTATTATTATTATTATTATTATTATTATTCTCATATTGTCATCAGTCCTATTCTGGTTATTCTCTTCAATGCTGTCATCATCAGTTACCACCACCGTCATCAGCACCCCAAGTTACATTAGATAATTATATTATTAGTCACCATCATTAGTAATATTATTAACATCATTATCTACTGGAGCTCTAATTAACACTGTTCTAATTGTGACCATCATGACCATCATCATCATCATCATCGTCATTATGACAATCCTCATTGCCATCATTGTCACCGTTATCATTAAGACCATCACCATCATCATCGTCACCATCATCATTATTATTATGACCACCGTCATCCATCCTCATCATGACCGCCACTGTTGTCATGACCACCACCTCCACCACCACCATCACCATCACCATTGTTATGACTGTTACATCATTAGTTCTTAACCATATGTTTACACACTTAAACAGGCTAGCACCAGCGATTTTCCGCGTAGGAGGAATTGCATCTGGACTACACTCGTACCCCTTTCCCACCTAATAATAAGCTGGCCAGATGCTTCCACTTCAATGCTTGCTTTAGGCACCCAACACAATAAGCTACAGTTAATACAACTAAAACTGAAACATGTGACCAGCTTGCTGCTAGTCACAACAGCAGGTGTTTCAACTAGCAACCACTAATGCAATCTGCTTCCCGTTGTGTACATTTGTCAAACTGGAAACTAGTTTTAGCAACAAACTCTGTACACATCATATATACATATCTTTTATCCGTTACTTGTTTCTGCCAGCTAACCACCTTTTTATGATGATGATGATGATGATAATAATAATCTTTCTACAGTAGGCATAAAGCCTGAAATTTGCGGGGAGGGTGTAAGTCAATTACATCAACCCCAGTGCATAACTGGTACTTATTTAATTGACCTCGAAAGGATGAAAGGTAAAATCGACCTCGGCATAGCTTGAACTCAAAACATGAGGACAGACGAAATGCCGCTAAGTGTTTTGCCCAGCATGCTAACTACTCTGCCAGCTCACCACCTCATAATAATAATAATAATAATAATAATAATAATGATCCTTTCTCCTATAAGCACAAGGCCTGAAATTTGGTGGGAAGGGTTAGTCGATTACGTCGACCCCAGTGTTTCACTGGTACTTAATTTATCAACCCCGAAATGATGAAAGGCAAAGTCAACCTCAGTGGAATTTGAACTCAGAACATAGCAGCAGATGAAATACTACTAAGCATTTCGTCCAGCATGCTAACAGCTCTGCCAGGTCGCCAGGTCTGATAATGATAATAATAATAATAAT
>NW_026332263.1:10558-11357 GCF_001194135.2 Octopus bimaculoides
TAATAATAATAATAATATTAATAATAATAATAATAATGGTTTCAAATTTTGCCACAAGGACAGCAGTTTTAGGAGAGGGGATAAATTGATTGCATCGACTCCCCCAGTATTCAACTGCTACTTATTTTCTCGGTGGAATTTGAACTTGGAACATAGCAACTGGCGTAAAAAAGCTAAGCATTTCATCCAGCGTGTTAACGATTCTGCAAGCTTGCCACCTTAATGATAATAATAATAATAATAATAATAATAATAATAATAATGATGATGATGATGATAATAATAATAACAACAACAAACCAAAAAATTCATAATGGAATCTTTTGTACAGTTGCTGGAAACGGAATATCCTGCTGCAGACAACAAAACTGGTGGTGACAGAATCAATGCTAGATAGTGCAGATCCGTATATCATCTATTCTCTGAGTGGAATCACCATTTTCGGGTTGCTAATGACCAGCTGTTGTATGTACAGTGGTAGGCACAGAGGAATGGCTCGTTAACATGGTAAACATTACAACACTTGTTCGTTGATTAACACCACTTGCTAATAATAATAATACTAATAATTTTGTAATAAATAAACATTTCTTAAAAATAAAACAGAAGAACACAAGAAACTTCCCATCGTGTAAAACAGTGTAAAATGAATAAAAAAAAATTAATTCATTAATTAAATGTTAGTAATTCCTCAAATTAGAAATCAGTGAGCTGAAAATGATAAGCCAGGTGAGATTTAGTGTCATGCAAATGGTACCCATGAAATCATAAACATAGCTGCATTCCAAAAATATCTTCT
>NW_026332264.1:0-430 GCF_001194135.2 Octopus bimaculoides
TATATATATATATACACATATATAAAGGACAAAATGTCTTTTTCTCATGGGATAAGCACTTACCGAAATCACGCAAATGTTGTAAAATTTCAAATAGAACGAATTTGAAATCTATCTATAGCTGCGCAAGAAATTCTACCGCAAAATTAACAAACATCAACAACAAATGCCTTGTATTATTGTATTATTAAGATACCTGTCTTCTTAAACGTGTAAATTGACCATTAAAACGTTTAGAACTTTCGGAATCTGTAAGCTATTGCGTAAAAATAATCAATGTTGATCAATCTGTTTCATCGGCTCGTGTTGGCGTGTGTGTGTGTGTATATATATGTGTATGTATATGTATATATATATTGATAACTTCTTCACTGTTCTCCGTTCTGTTAACGGCTGGGCGTTCGGGCGAGTATACTTGGCATTGATGTGG
>NW_026332265.1:0-237 GCF_001194135.2 Octopus bimaculoides
ATCATCACCGAGGACTAAACAACAACAACAATAGCCACTTATACTAACTATTATATTAAACAATAGATAGTGTAGTCCTAGATACACTATGCCTGAATAAAAGATGGGATGGTCACAGCTGGAACGTCTTTGATGAAATATCTGACTGGATCAGGATTGACCTGGGGCTAAACAACACAACTATGTGGACCCTATACCTACCTCTCACGTTATTCTCCACAATGGCTGCTTCACTCC
>NW_026332266.1:0-582 GCF_001194135.2 Octopus bimaculoides
CCCCCCCCCACATACCACTCCTATTCCCTCACTAGTAACAAGACCAGCACCTTATACACATACAAGCATCAACAGCAACATAAGTACCTACAACTGCTACTACTATCACCACCACCATCACCACTACTACTACTACTACTACCACCACCACTACTACTACTACTACTACTACCACCACCACCACCACCACAATTACTGCTACTACCACCATCACTACTACTACTACTACTACTACTACTACTACCACCACCACCACAACTACTGCTACTACCACCGTCACTACTACTACTACTACTACTACTACCACCACCACCACAACTACTGCTACTACCACCATCACTACTACTACTACTACCACCACCACTACCACCATCACTACTACTACTACTAAGACTACTACTGCCAGCACCACCACCATTACTACTACTACTACTACTACTACTACTACTACTACTAGTATCCCAACATTACAGCTACTACTACCATCACTATAATACTACTACTACCACCACTGCTACCACCATCACTACTACTACTACTACCCTAACATTACAACTACTACCACCATCACTATACTACTAC
>NW_026332267.1:0-337 GCF_001194135.2 Octopus bimaculoides
TTATTATTATTATTATTATTATTATTATTATTATTATAGTAGTGGTCGGGGTTGAAGTGGTGGGAAAAGTAATAGTAGTTGACCTCCTCCGCCTCCACCTCCTCCTCGTCCTCCTTTTCATCATCATCATCATTGTTGTCGCTATCTCATCTTTATCATCGTTATTTCGTGGTTGTATTATTATTTTTAAAACTTGTGGCGTGTTCTGTCACTTTATCATCTGCGAGGACGCCTTGGGTGCCGAAATGTGCATTTGTGAAATACTAATGCTAATACTACTACTACTAATAATAATAATGATTATGATAATGATATTGTTTCTTTTTTTATCTGCCAC
>NW_026332268.1:0-253 GCF_001194135.2 Octopus bimaculoides
TCATGTATGTATACATGAATAAATTGTCGTCTAAATTACACAAATATGAAAATAAAGCTGAAGTCTCATTTTAATAGATATATTTACCAAAATTACATAAAAAATAACTTGAAATTCTAAAGAGTAAATTTATTCAATAAAATCGCCATTAGCTTCAACCACCGCCTCCATACGACTTCGGAATCTCCTGCATCTCTTCTGGACGGTCTTCTTGTTTAAGTTGGTGAATTTTGCTATAATCCCTGCCTTCAGT
>NW_026332269.1:0-285 GCF_001194135.2 Octopus bimaculoides
CCCCCCCCGCAAAAAAGACTATACATACATACAAATATATATATATAAATTATTTGAAGTTGCTCATGTCAAACGGGGTGAGGTGTACTGATTGTTGCTATTGGTAATTACTCTCAACAGTGTTTTACTGTTAATTTTGTGTTACAAGTTCTCTTATTCATTTCTAAGTTTCCTGGTTTCAGTTAAACGAACAATGGCCATGTTGGGGCAGCACATTCAGAATTTTGCATTGAATAGTTTTCCTATCTATCTATCTATCTATCTATCTATCTATCTATCTATCTA
>NW_026332270.1:0-217 GCF_001194135.2 Octopus bimaculoides
ATAATAATAATAATTAAGAAACAAAATCCCCAATAGTAAGAGTGGGTGGGGGACTCCGAATAGAGGTAACCAAGAAACCCCAAAGATTCCGAGTCACCCTGTTTATCAGGAGTACTATGGCAAGTGCTCCCTTCTTCTCCGTACTCCTCAGCCTACAGGCGCCAGCTTAGAGTAGTAAATTATCGTTATAGAATAATAAATAATGATAATAATAATA
>NW_026332271.1:0-581 GCF_001194135.2 Octopus bimaculoides
TATATATATATATATATATATATATATATATATATGATAGTGGTACAACAGTGCACCAATATTTTCTGGAAATAGTAGTCGATAATATACGATGGAATAATAGAACTTCACTGTATATACTGGTAAATCTAGTTGAAGAGAACTAATCAACTTTAAGTTAACAAAGGTACTTTAAAGAGTTTGAGACCTAGATTATCCACCTCTGGGTTGGGCATTTATCTGATGTTCTTCATACAGATAAGAAGCTTTATTATAGCGTCGTATATTATCGGCTGCCTTTTCCAGTAAGTATTGGTGCATTGTTGTACCACCATTCTATATTTATATTTATACTTTAAACGTATGGTGCTTTATTTTACTAGAAAATAATACTCTTGTATTGCACTATTTTATACATACATACATACATATATATATACGTGTGTATATATATATATATATATATATAAAATCAAAATAAGCAACAAGGATATCCAAAGTTAATGCAGTACAATTGTTTCATGCGACTCCATTTAATTAAGTAATGTGAACGTTACATCAAATGTAAAATGCAGAGCAATCCTCAGCTGCACAAAGATATA
>NW_026332272.1:0-597 GCF_001194135.2 Octopus bimaculoides
GTAAAACATTAATGAAAAATGTGGCCCCCGTTTTAAAATAGATCCGCCAAAAGTTCAAACCAATATTTAAATGTGACGTTTTTTAGTGAGACATTCTCCGGAAACCTTCTCTTTAGGCAAATGTATTTTCCAACATATCCTGTGGTCGGTCCAATTCTTGTGAGTAAAATCAGGTAAATGGAAACTGTACGAAAGGCCACCAGATATTTTGTGACTGTAATTAAAAGTTACGACTTTGTCATACTGAATCTACTCGGGTATTATGTTTAGGGGGACGTCAAATAGTCAGACATTCGTATTAGAATATCAAGTGAACGTAAAGGCAGCGAGCTGGCAGAAACGTTAGCACGCCAGGCAAAATGCTTAGCGGTATTTCGTCTGTGTGACACCGGTTGAAATGCTTAGCGGTGTAACGGCTCCGTGAGTTTGTATCTATTAGTAATTATTTGAGTACGTTTGTATAGTAAGTGCAAGTTTCTATTGACTGTTCTTGTGTTATTTCCTGTTATAATTATTTGTGTGATAGTCTTCGTTCGAAAACTATCAGGTGTTCTCCCCTGTGGGGGAGACATTAATCGCTGGCAAGATGCCGAATAG
>NW_026332273.1:0-374 GCF_001194135.2 Octopus bimaculoides
TATATATATATATATATATTCATATAAATACACACACACACACACACACACACACACACATATAAAGCTTAGCCTTCTATCCTCATTGGTGTTCTCTTACAAATAAACATGCGATTTCGCTTGGCAACGCTTCGGTGCTGATAACTCAACGTTTAAAATAGAGGAGCATACTAAACCCGAACCGCAAAACTTGTGACATCTTAGGAAGCGTTACATAAAAATTTTACCCCTCCTATTTCTCGTTCTTGTATCATTCCAAGTAAACCTTTATGTATTCTGGTCACCCGTTACATACATTTATGTCACTCTGTCTGCCAGTCTATCTATTTATGTATTATGTATGTATATATATATATATATATATATATATATAT
>NW_026332274.1:0-293 GCF_001194135.2 Octopus bimaculoides
TCTATCTATCTATCTATCTATCTATCTATCTATCTATATCTATCTATCCACCTACCTATCCATCCATCCACCTATCTATCTACCCATCTATTTATCCACCTACCTGTCTGTCTGCCCATTCATCCATCCATCCATCCATCTACGCATCTATCTGCTTATCTACCCATCTATCTACCTATCTACCCATCTGTCTACCTACCTACTTATGTACGTATGTACTACCTACCTACCTGTCTACCTACTTATCTACCTACATATCTATCTATCTATCTATCTATCTATCTATCTATCTA
>NW_026332275.1:0-296 GCF_001194135.2 Octopus bimaculoides
GCCTAAACTTAAGTACCATATTCACCTGAATCTATATATATATATATATAGATAGATAGATAGATATAGATATAGAGGGTGTGTGGTAAGTAGCTTGCTTACTAACCACATGGTTCCGGATTTAGTCCCACTGAGTGGCACCTTGGGCAAATGTCTTCTACTTGCAAGTGGATTTGGTAGATGGAAACTGAAACAAGCCAGTTGTATATATATGTATGTATATATATATATATGTATATATATGCAAATGTTTTGTTTGCAATGTCCTGTACCCAGATATGCACCTATACATACAG
>NW_026332276.1:0-356 GCF_001194135.2 Octopus bimaculoides
GAAAGCATCCACGAAAGGCGCCGGATCCGTCGCGAACGAAAACGAAACGAAAGCAGCAGCGGCCGGCCTCGCATCGAAAAGGAATCGGGTTAATATTCTCGATCCCGAACTCGGAGAGTGCCCGACCGGTACGGGGCTGTAGCGTTGGCGTCGGAATCGGCATCCCGGGCGCCTTTCCGGCCGTCGTCGCGCCGCCTTCGTAAGGAAGAGATAGCACGCAAGCGCGAACAGCGTGCGCAACTCGCGCGAACGTCGCGGGGTTGTTGGACGAAGGAGGAAGTGGCGATCCTCCTAGCGAAGGAAAAGGAGTTGTTGGAGGCCGCGTGCAAAAGGATCGCTGTAGCTGTGCCCCCCCC
>NW_026332277.1:0-221 GCF_001194135.2 Octopus bimaculoides
AAAAAGAAAATGAAAGAAAGAAAGAAAGAAGGAAAGAAAGAGAGAGGGGTGGAGCGAGTAGGAAAGATATACAGAAAGAGCAAGATGTAGAGCAAGATGGCCGCGACAGAGGAAATATAAAAAGGAAAAGTTGTTAAGGTATAAAAATGGCGGGGGAAGCGTGCAGTATATTTTACACGTTTTACATTCAAACAACTCTTCAGATACTTGCGATGTTGTGC
>NW_026332279.1:0-552 GCF_001194135.2 Octopus bimaculoides
AAATGAAAATATACGAAATCAAAAACGATTACCTACGTACCAATGGTTTCACTTGTTAATATTTACGAATGTAAATATCTGCAAGCTCATCAGCGTATTCTGTCGCTTACAAAACACAATTTCCAGAACTAGACACAGAACGCTCACTCGAAAGAGAGCATGTATAATGTTCTGCAAATTATATTTAGGGGTATTTTTCAAATGTTTTTATTTATCGTCATCTTTATGAAAGGCTTTTGCAAAGCGGGTAGGTATATAACACATCTATACTTGATTTGTTTAGAAGTTGCTTTAACACCCTGTCATAATGTTGTAATTGCTGTGTCAGGCGGCTTCTACTTATTCGAAAACCATGCAGGACGTATATATTCTGTTACGGGTAAGACAAGGGACTCAACAAATAACAAAAGAGCCCGTATAGTCCAATTATGTATTGAGAAAGAAATGTCAAAACTCACATGAAAGACAGTGCAAAGCTGTTATAATATATTCCAATTCACGGCCTAGCCTCTTCGATGCAGCATCAACGAGTGTCAGCGTCCGACTGACTGT
>NW_026332281.1:0-310 GCF_001194135.2 Octopus bimaculoides
TATACATATATATATATATATATATATGTAAATTAGCAGAATGAGGTACAAATTCAAAGCTGTGAAATATTTCAGAACATTTATAAATAGGATTTTTAGCTGTTCCGGGATATTTCATATATCCCTTCATCGGAGACGGTGTCAGAGAATGGTTAAGCATTAGTTATTCTAGAATTCTTGATAAGCTATGAAATAGAGAGTGAAGTGGAGGAATGAAAATAGACGTGAGATATGGAGGGATATTGTATCTTCAGTTCCAATATTTAGGCAGAATGGTATACATATAAGTTTCCTGTACCTTGTGTGTAAG
>NW_026332282.1:0-280 GCF_001194135.2 Octopus bimaculoides
ATACATGCATGCATGCATACATACATGCATACATACTTACATATAACTGATAACTAAGATCGGCTGAAGTGCTTCATGAGGACATACATGCAAAAATATATGCACTATCCATATACATATTATACATATATGCGTATCTGTCTGTGTGTTTCTAATTAATGTCATTTATTTGATTTTATTTATCTGTATGTCTTTGCCTCTGTCTTCATAAATACATACATGCATACATAAATACATGCATACATACATGCATGCATACATACATGCATGCATACATACA
>NW_026332283.1:0-448 GCF_001194135.2 Octopus bimaculoides
CGGAAACACACACACATGCACATACACCTACTCACACACACACACGCACATACACACACATACATCTACTTACATAACGAAACGTATAGATATTGGACGCTGCCATTATATCATATTGCGGTCGTACACGCTTATACGCTCTTGCATAGTTATATACTCACATACAGATAGAAACGAAGTGACGCAAATATTCAGATAAACACACTGAATCACTTTGAAACGCATATACACAAAGGTTATGTAGACAATAGACACATGGAGACATTCAGATCAAGGAAGAAAAGGAAAAATTTGTTTTCGTCTCGAAATATATTGAAATAAAACACTCCAATCACCAACGCCACCACAACTGCCCACGCCATCATTACCACCGCCAGCGCCACTAGCAATAGCCTTGCCACTACTACCACCACCATCACTACTACTACTACTACTACTACTACTACTA
>NW_026332284.1:0-400 GCF_001194135.2 Octopus bimaculoides
ATAGATAGATAGATAGATAGATAGATAGATAGATAGATATAGATATAGGTGCAGGTGTGGCAGTGTGGTAAGAAGCTTGCTTCCCAACCACATGGTTTGGGGTTCAGTCCCAATGTGTAGCGCCATGGGCAAGTGTCTTTTACTATAGCCTCGGGCCAACCAACGCCTTGTGAATGGATAGACGGAAACAGAAAGAAGGCCGTCGTGCATATATGAATATGTTTGTCTGCGTCTGTCCTCCTACCATCGTTTGACAACCGATGCTGGTGTGCTTACATCCCAGTAACTTAGCGGTTCGGCAAAAAGGGACCGATAGAATAAGTACTAGGTTTACAAAGAATAAGTACTACAGTCGATTTGTTCGACTAAAGGCGGTACTCCAGCATGGCCGCAGTCAAAT
>NW_026332285.1:0-372 GCF_001194135.2 Octopus bimaculoides
GAGAGAGAGAGAGAGCGAGAGAGCGGGTCTGAGTGATAAAGGGAAATAATCTATATAGAAATATGGGTAATGAAAAAGATGGAAAATATAAAAGAAAGCATCACAGCCAAATACGAAACCAATAAAAAATATACTTGATACATGAACCGTAATATTATACATAAAAGATAAAAAAAAAATATTTTCAGAACAAAGGTTAAACGAAGAGTGTTTATTTCTTCCACCGAATGGTGCACCTCCTGTAAATCATTCAGCTAGATGATGTCAGCCTTTGACCAACACCTATTTATCCGTGGGTCGGTACATATGGTGTTTTCATTCTTGAACATTCCAATTTGTACATTCGCATTTAATATGCTATATGAGGTGTGT
>NW_026332286.1:0-413 GCF_001194135.2 Octopus bimaculoides
TAGTAATCGCGAAATCGGTCGATACATAGTTGAGTTATTTAAAAGAAAGTCGGTTTCTTCTGTTGGCTGCTTTCCTCGCATTCGGTACTAAAATGTGTTTATTTGGGAAGTCTAGTGTGTGGCATTATTCTGTAGTAATGCCCTTATATAAATATAAACGGATATATATATATATATATACATTTACATACACACACACATATATATATATATGTATACGTACATATGTGTGTGTGTGTGTGTGTGTGTGTCTGCATATGTGCGTGCGTGTGTGTGTGTTTGTGTGTGTATGTAATGATATGAGAGGTATTGGTATCCAGAAGATCCAAGATGGCCGGTAAGGTTATATAAATGCCACGGGAGGACCGTAGTTAGACTCTCGGTTCGATAATAATACGAGTGAGGAGTCTAAT
>NW_026332287.1:0-564 GCF_001194135.2 Octopus bimaculoides
TCTATCTATCTATCTATCTATCTATCTAACTATCTATCTATCTATCTATGATATTTTGCGAAAGAATATATATTTGGAGTGGTTCGAAAGTAATTAGTGTTATAAAAATCACTAGTAATATTGTAAGAGTGGAGAGAAAGAAATGTAGACGTAGATAGATAAATAGGAATGCAGAGAGAGAGAGAGAGAGACAGAGAGAGACAGAGAGAAAGAAAGGGGAAAATGAGAGAGGTAGAGAGAAGGGCTATATGTATATAAGAGAAAGATTGCCATTTCAGTGTTATGTTTGATTCTCATTCATAGAACTCACACGATGTCTAGTCATATATTATAATTAAATTCTATATTGTATATCTTATAGTATTGATATTGTTGTTGCTGTTATTGTTGGTATTAATGTCTCAAGCATTTAAGCCTAGTGTTTGCGATATTTTTCTGTTGTATAAAATAGAAATTTATTTTATTTTTTGTCATTATTATTATTATTATTATTATTATTATTATTATTATTATTATTATTATTATTATTATTATTATTATTATTATTATTATTATTATTATTAT
>NW_026332287.1:1568-2101 GCF_001194135.2 Octopus bimaculoides
AAGGAGGTGTGTATGTTTGAAAAAAAGCTATTGTTACTGTGTGTGTTTACGATAGCAACCGTCTGCGCGTGTGTGTTTGTGCGTTTGCGTCTGTTGCTTTGTCTCACTTATTATTTCCGGTAAAGAAAGATATTGCCGAAAAAAATGGTAAACAACATGAACAAAAAAAAAGCACCCCACACACAGAAACGCACACACACACACACACACACGTACACACACACACACACACACATAGGCTCCCTCACACTTACGCATATGCACACACTCAAAACACGCATAGGCCCACGTACTTGTACACATTGGTCGCTCATCACCGCAAAAAAACACACACGCAAACAGACACACTCATTAATACTAGTGTTACAAGCAATCAGACACATATGCGCATACACATGCACGCACATCATATAAAGTCGGACGAACACATACACGGAAACATGAAGACACACTGACACGTACGCATGCGTGCAATTAGGCACTCACATACATTTTAGCGTTCACCATCATGAACATACACACAGCAAATACCA
>NW_026332288.1:0-810 GCF_001194135.2 Octopus bimaculoides
TTTATTTCACATTAATTGCATTTCGGCCCACAGTTCTTTAGTCACACTTCTGTGACCTAATCAGTGGTCCTTTCCTTTCGTCTTTCTATTTTTTTTTGTCTCTCCTTGCTAACAATCTACGGAATGTAAAATGGCAGATCGTTAGGAAGGAGAGACACAAAAAAAAAAGAAAGGAAGAAGACGGCGAAGGACCACTGATAAGGTTACAGCAGTGTGACAAAGAACTCTGGCCGAAATACAAATAATATGAAATAAAACTGAAACAAGTGAACACCAAAGATTATAGTGCGCATCCTTTTATTATCTAAACTGGCAACACATGACCCTTCCCAAATACAACAGTATCTGTTTCAACACACAAATTCTGATCAAGAATCTTTACACCACCTGTCCTCGTCTGTTGTTATTTTTTGTATATTCTCCCATATATATATATATATATATATATATATATATATAATAATAATAATAATAATAATAATAATAACAAGTATTTGTATGTCAAGCGGAACATATTGTCGAGTTATGAAAATGATCCGCCCGAGAAAAATATGACAGAATCACCAAGAAGCAAAAGAGAACAGCTCCATATGAAAAGGGGAGACAATCCCACTAGTAAAGATTTGTCCAATTTTGAGGAAATTGTTCCTTCCCCAATAGGCTTCTTCAGCGATTTATTTGTCCTGTCATGTCTGAAGTAGCTTAGGCGTAAAGACTTAAACAAACAATACAACATATTTATATGGCCCAACGCTCATTTTCGCCTTTGTTTAACTAACATATATGTGTATATGTATGTATATGTATATA
>NW_026332289.1:0-266 GCF_001194135.2 Octopus bimaculoides
TAAAACAGATAAAAATATCCAGGCTACATATGTTTCATAGCTAACAGATTCACGGAAGTAGTAATTGCCCAAACGAAGGGCAATGCGCTAGTTTCTAGTCGGATTTTTATTCGCGTAAACGGCAAACCCAGCTGCTAACCGTAAACTATTAAATAACCTTTTTCAGCTCATCGAATTTCTATATGGAAAATATTTACAGCCTTCAATGTCAATAAACCACTATTGTTCCTGAGAGTTGTTTTTTATACCTTCTACAGACTGCTCCA
>NW_026332290.1:0-224 GCF_001194135.2 Octopus bimaculoides
CCTGGCTAAGAAGGAATATATTCACAGACACGACAGAGCTGGGACCTATTATACACTATGGAATAACAACAACAAAAAAAGATTTTAGAGGTACACGCCAGAAAAGGTCACAGAAACGAGAACGCTACCATACTCTGGGATATGCAAATACGCACAGATAGAGAAATGAAGGCGAATAGGCCAGATATAGTTGTCAGAGATCATGAAGGAAAAAAATGCTTTCT
>NW_026332291.1:0-250 GCF_001194135.2 Octopus bimaculoides
AAACAGAAAGTTTAACCAAAACCAGGCAGTGGTGTATAGAGACATGAGAGAGAAGACAGTGAGCATTACTGAACCTCCTTCGCAAGATGGTGTAGACTCCTTCTGGAGAAAGATCTGGGGAGAAGAGAAGGAGTTTAACCGAGATGCTCTATGGCTGCAGAAAATAAAAAATGATTATTGTCCTGGGATTATGCCCAAGGCATACAAGATTGACGGTGATATTCTTGCAACTGTCCTCCAAAAACTCCAT
>NW_026332292.1:0-375 GCF_001194135.2 Octopus bimaculoides
CATATATATATGTGTGAGTGTGTGTGAGTGTGTGTATATATGTATATATAGCTATTGAAAATATGCGTATGTATATTCCCTTACACAAGTGAATGTATATTATTAAAACATCTGTCTATATGAACGTCTATATGAACGTCTATATGAACGTTTGCAAGCATATAACTATATATGTATGTGTGGTCTTCTTTATGTTCATAAATATATTTATATTGTTTGAAATAATTTATATAATATTTATAGCGTTACTTATAATGTATTTATGTTTGAATGAATGAGTATGCATATTAGTGAGAAGCTTACATATATAAATATACACATGATGTTTACGTATATTACGCAATCACATCCCTGCACACACAGACACATACATAT
>NW_026332293.1:0-257 GCF_001194135.2 Octopus bimaculoides
ATTAGGGTTATCTTTAAGTTTAAAAATTTCGTAAATTTCCATAGAGCACAGTCCATAGCTATATCTACTATTTCTATAAGGTTGTGCTCTCCTGATGATTTCCTATTTAAGATTAAAATCAATATTATTTTCCTTCATGTTTAAGTCTAAATGAAGAAAAATGGTTATATAATCGTTGTTTAAGGTTGATTGTGTAACCAACATAAAAGCTGAGGAGTACATTTTCATTGTATTTTCTGTAGTGTCATCACTACATG
>NW_026332294.1:0-522 GCF_001194135.2 Octopus bimaculoides
TATATATATACACACACACACACACACACACACACACAAACAAACACACATGTACACACGTGCATATCCAGGCATGGGCACACCCACGTACATATAGTATTTTAAGAAGATCAGAACGAATATGTAATTTGTTTGCTTTTGGACATGCAAGTATTTGTTCTTTATTTAAAGGAAATGGTGATGTTGTAATATTCATGCTTAACTGAGACCTAATGCAAAATAATCTTAATCAGGTATTGCTTCTAACACTTAAAACACATGAAGGTGAAAAGAGATAAACGTTAACAGAAACTCAATCTACTGTTACTCTGTTACTCTGTTACTTCTACTAATTTTACTGCTGTTGATAATAAGCTCTAATAATAATATTAATAGGAAAACGATAACAATAGTTTCAAATTTTGGGACAAAGACAGCTGTAATAATCCTCTCAACTATAGGCACAGGTCCTGAAATTTGGAGGAGGAAGATAGCCGATTACATCAACTCCAGAACTCAACTGGTGCTTATTTTATCGACCCC
>NW_026332295.1:0-372 GCF_001194135.2 Octopus bimaculoides
ATAGATAGATAGATAGATAGATAGATAGATAGATAGATAGATGTGTATACTATCAACACTGATATTTTATATCTGCTCCCCATGTTGGCAAAAGTTCGATGGGTATTCATTGTCTGAGTCAGTTTACGTTTGAAGTTGCTGCTCTCCTAGGCAGACTACAGGCACCATACACACATATCCCACACATACACTCACACAAACATACCCACACACATACACACACCCACACAAACACACACCCCATATACACAAATATACTCCTCCCCTATGCACAATCGCTCACACAAACATTTCCCTCTCGACACACACATACACACACACTCATACAAATATAACCCCACATGTGTATATATATATATATATATATATATA
>NW_026332296.1:0-690 GCF_001194135.2 Octopus bimaculoides
ATACATATGCATATATATGAATATATACATAGATATGCACAAACATGCACATTAAGACAGGTAAGATATCCCTCCACCTTAGTGTCTTTCAAAGGTATCATCCCACTCCCACTCCTCACACATTCGTTCTTACATTCTTATCTCTTCCTACTCCTCTCTTACTCCTCTCCCATCCCTCCTCATAATATCTAGACCACCAACTAACACTCCATTTTTCATTTACTCTCCCTTCTTCTTTACTCACCTATTCCTTTTGACCACTCTTCTCATTTTAACATACACATTCTTTCTCTCTTCTCTATCTACTTAATACTACCACTACATTCCCAAGATTTCACTCACACCACAAGGCCCTTTGAACAGCACATGGAATCTACGTCTCAAAACTTTCCATTTGTAGAGATAAAAAATAGAACTCCTATCGGAATTTACGTACCATGGACAAGAAGTATTTCTACAAATTCTACACACCACTTTCCTTGGATAACGGAATTACAATTATAACATTCTACATATATTTTAATTTTTTACTTTTATTCCTTATTTTCGTTTATACTTTTTATTTCCATCCTTTTCCAAAATTACTCCTTATATTGAATTCTACTATTTCCCTCCGTTTAACCATTTCGCATCGTCTCCAATGAAGGGATATCCCTAATATCTCAGAAACAGCTGTAAGACTAACTTTCT
>NW_026332297.1:0-587 GCF_001194135.2 Octopus bimaculoides
AATCAAGAGAGTTCATCAAATATAAAAAAAATTTCTCCTTAAGGAAAAAAATAATAACATATTAATATAAAGCGAAGAAAGTAAATATAAAAAATAAATAGAGCATCATAGCCTAGTAATATATTATATTATTATACGGATATTAACGCAAGTTAATGGTAAAAAAAGGTACAGGATATTTAGTGGAGAAATAATAATGTACATGCTTGCAAGGAGAAGATCGGAAATATTTAGTTGAAGTTACCAATGGTACGAACAACAACCAGTGTGGCATTACTAGGAAGAATTTACTTGACTAACTGTAGAAGGGGAAAATAAAGAACAAGTGGTGATTGAGGCAGAAATAGATATTGTTTAAGATTATATTAAAAATATTAAGATTAATAATATACTGATTTGAAGCGAAGAATGTAAACATGATAAATGAAACATCATTACCTTGTAATATATTAATATACGGATGTTAACGCTAATCAATGGAAGAACAAGGTACAAGATATTTTGTTGAGAAATAATAATAAGAACAATATACATGCTTACAAGGCAACTCAAGTAGCATTACTGGGAAGGAAATTACTTAATCAACT
>NW_026332298.1:0-431 GCF_001194135.2 Octopus bimaculoides
TTGCTTCATAATTTTTGAGCATTCTTTCATAGGCTTGTCATAAAAAACCTTGTTTCATTTGTGTAAGCTACTTAAATTTTATAATTGCTGAGCATTTTACTGGTTAACAAAGATTTGCTGCTAGTAGTAATACAAATAAATGCCATAAGTACGTATGAATCTGAAATTTAGTTTGTATTGCCAGATTTAGCCATTTCACTTCACTTATCTCATTTATACTCCTGAAAATGTCTGATGTTTTCATACAAACTGTAGGCTTTAAGCTCATTTGGAGAAAGCAACAAGAAAATCTTCTAGTATGGTTACATAACTGATGTTATGTCAAATCTGGCTACAATGGAACTTAATCTTCTTCTGAAAGACAATGATAAGAAAGTAATAAAATATACTATCAAGTATTAGAGTTTACTTCAACTATGATAACAAATAGA
>NW_026332299.1:0-297 GCF_001194135.2 Octopus bimaculoides
CCAGACAAACACCGTCTCACATGTGCACACAAATACACGCACGCACACATGGACATACATATGGATTAAAATAAAAGTGAAAATGCAAAACATTTGGCATCACTTGAAAAAGAAAAACAATTTATATTGAGAATATAGACATATAGAGTCTCTTACAACTGTTTCTAGAATAGCCATACATGCATACATATACATTATATATATGTATAGATTGATTGATTGACTGATTGATTGATAGATAGATAGATAGACAGACAGACATATATGCATGCGTACATACATACATACATACATACA
>NW_026332300.1:0-447 GCF_001194135.2 Octopus bimaculoides
AAGCCCTTCGGTATGTAAACACCATTATCGGTGAAGAATGAATAATTCAATTTTAGTTACAACCGAGAAAAAAAAGCAGTTTCTAAAATTATTCATAAGCGCCATCTATTTAAACTTAAAACTGCGGAATAAAGGTAGGCAACTCTTGTAAACACACGTGTGTTGTCGAGAAAAAAAGTACTTTCAGACTCACGCATTAATTCATTGAAAACAGACGATAAAGAAACATGGTTTTATATAGAAAATATCGTTTACAGTTACCATGACAACACACGTTTGTTAACAAGAGTTGCCTACCTTGATTCTGCAGTTTTGTCTCTTAAGTTTAAATAGATGGCGCTTATGAATAATTTTAGAAACTGCTTTTATTTTACTATCTCGGTTGTAACTAAAATTTAATTATTCATTCTTCACCGATAATGGTGTTTACATACCGAAGGGCTTGGT
>NW_026332301.1:0-296 GCF_001194135.2 Octopus bimaculoides
TAGCAAAAAGGTTATTCAGTAAACTGCCACCAACCTTGATTACTGCCCCCATACAGTGTTGATCAGGTGATCTTTATTCCAGTTGGCCATAATGTACCTTATGGTAGACATTAATAAGGGACCTTGCTATTGTGGGCATGCTTGTTGGTCTCCCTCTCAACGGTGTCCCTGATGTAGAAGTCCATGGGGACTTAAATGAGGAGAGCTAAGAGGCCAAATGTTAGGGGTAATGAGATCAAGAAAGTTTTTGGCCATTCACTCCAGAATCTTGCAGGTTGTGTGAGAAAAAGAAGAAG
>NW_026332301.1:391-659 GCF_001194135.2 Octopus bimaculoides
TTGTTTTCATAGCTCTGAAACCTTGTGGGTAAATGTGAGGAGGTATGGCATGGCCCTCGTTGCTCATGATCCCCAAGACATTCCCAAACGATGGTTAATTAGCATGCAATCCAGCAGGGACTTCACTGGTGTTGTTCACTTTTTGATCTTGGACACCTGAGAAGAGCCAGAGCATGTCAGGTTCCTCGGGGTACTTGAGTTCAATCAACAAGTGCTTCGACCTGATCACACAATTCTCCTGGGTCTTACCGGACATGAACTGCCCTCT
>NW_026332301.1:3543-4050 GCF_001194135.2 Octopus bimaculoides
TGTATGTATGTACGTATGTATGTGCATATACACACACCTCGCCCTCTACTATTCTATTGTTATTTACTATTTCACCATTATCAATTATTGCCTTAACTTTTCCGCCATCTTATTTTACTCAGCCTCTCATCCCCTTTACTTTCCTCCTCCTCTACCTCCACCTCCACCTCCCTCTGTTTTAGTCTTTTATTTGTCTTGTCTTTTCCTGCAAACATTTTCTCTGTCTTTTCGTTTTTCAATTCTCTCTCTCTGTCTCTCCTTCTCCCCCTCTATTTCTCTCCCTCTCACTTTCCTCACTTTACTTCATTTTAAACTTTATTTCTCTTCTCTTTCTTCATTTTGCAATCCACCCCAACCAACATATTTTCTATTTTGTCTATCTCTCACCATTTTGTTTCTTCTTTCTCTGACTTTTTAAACTCCATGTCTATTTATCAATCTTATCATATCCATCTATCCATTTATCTATCTATCAATCTTATCCTATCCATCTATCCATCTATCTAT
>NW_026332301.1:4147-4472 GCF_001194135.2 Octopus bimaculoides
CATCTATCTATCCATCTATCCATCTATCTATCCATCTATCTATCTATCTACCTACCTACCTTTCTGTTTCTCTGTCTCTCTGTCTACCTATCTATTTAACTAACAATCTTTCTGAGAATTTTTGTATCTTTATTCCTATCACTAATCTATCCATAGAGAAAGATATATATTTATATATATATATATATATATCTTACTCTCTTTGTCTCTCTCTCTGTCTCTCTCTCTCTTATTGTTCTCTCCATTTCAATATCGTCTGCTACAATTCCCAAACACCTTCCTTTACAACTCATCTCTCCCTTTCCCTCTTTATTCTCCCCCCCCC
>NW_026332302.1:0-640 GCF_001194135.2 Octopus bimaculoides
ATCCTATTTACAATTGTAAAACAAACACCACATTATAATAATAACATAAACTACGAATGAAGAAGCCAGAAAAAAGCAACCACTCAACCAAGATACATGAAAAACCAATCAATGAACAAACGTAAGCACTGAACTAACGGATATGAATACATCATCAATACTAAGTTGTAAACAATTCTTACCTGAAGATTGCAGCAGTATGAAACTAACTCTCTCACACACACATACATGAATTACTTGTAGGAACACCTTACTTCGTTGTGCAACCATAATATACTACCAGGTATATTAAAAGCTTTATAAGGCAATGCTGTGTCCCTGCTGTGTTAGCAGTGTTATTAAATCACCTTTTAAGGTTATCTGATTTGTTACAATGTTTTGTATCCTAAGATGTGTAATGCAAACAAAGCAATTGAAGATGGGAAAAAAATAGGTAATAGGTGTATATGCATATTTCAAGATATCTTGATCCTTCTTCAGCATCACATCCAACCAATTAACCTCCCACAAACACATTAACTAGCCACTAAATATAGCAGTGTAACATTATTGGATATACGTACTTTAATGAACTTTTCAGCCCACTCTTGTATATATACATACTCTTTTACTTGTTTCAGTCTTTTGACTGTGGCCATGC
>NW_026332303.1:0-246 GCF_001194135.2 Octopus bimaculoides
CGGCTGGTTATACTCGAGATTGCTCCAATCTGGCCAGCCTCAAGGAAAGTCTAAACAAAGTGCATTAAATTCCTTGGAAAAAAGCAGCGAATGTATACGAAAACGTGGATGGAAAAAACCGGAGAAACGGTACACAAACACAAATGCAAATAACAAGACATTAACATATATATATTTATATACTGAGGGTACATTAACATATATATATATTTATATACTGAGGGTGATAAATTGAATATTAATTTA
>NW_026332304.1:0-404 GCF_001194135.2 Octopus bimaculoides
ATATATATATATATATATATATATATATATATATAATAAATCATATAATAAAAACGTATAATATGTATATATCTATATGTATACATACACACACATACACATACACATATACATAATCTATTATGCAAAATTAAACTTCTTCATGACTCCTTGCAATCTGTTACATTTTATGGTATTTCATCTTGTTTTATTTAATTTGAATTTACTTTATTCCCCCCTCCTTTCCTTCCTCACCTCTCCTACTAACAGCGTTACCCAATTATCTGTATGTATGAATGTATATATGTTTGTATCTATGTGTGTATGCATGCACGTATATATGCATATGTATGTATTGCTGTACGTATGTATGGGGGAAGGGATGGCTGTATATATATATATATATATATATATATATATATATA
>NW_026332305.1:0-350 GCF_001194135.2 Octopus bimaculoides
ATATATATACATGCATCATCGAATTATTATCTACCAATGAGACTGTACAATGTGATCCGTTGGAAGGATAACATTCAGACTATATGACAATGAAAACAATGGCATTGAAATGCAAAGTAGTATGTAAAACTGGAATATATGAAAGGGAGACTTGAGGAAAGAGTCGGTGCGAGTTTATGACAGTCATGACTTATGTAGATTAAACTTTAAAAGTATTGTGTTTTCCCTTTCACTATATTATATTTAGATGTATATAGTAAATCATACTGATGCATGTATGACGTGGCTATGTGATATCTGCCTTGTATATAGATAGATAGATAGATAGATAGATAGATAGATAGATAGAT
>NW_026332306.1:0-704 GCF_001194135.2 Octopus bimaculoides
TTGTAACTGACACCTTTATCTTTTAAAGATCATATATGACTGGATAATTTTGTCGTTTTTCTTTTGTCCCAGTACCTGAAACTCAAAGTGTGATTATTGTATCTGGCCTTGAAATTACCCTCTGTGAGGCCCACATATTTCTTCGTGGATACAGAATCTACGGTGGCTTCGTCATTTATGATGACCGAGACCTTTGGAAATATGATGTGCATGAGAAGACTCGGCAAGCCAAGTGTGACCAAAATCGAAGGTGTCTGCCAGGGATGTAGCCAGCCAACTTATGCGTACTCCGCTTGCGAAGACCTGTTGAGGCAAGGGAAATCAAAATCGAACTAAATTCGGCGACTGGCCCCCATGCCAACATCTCCTCCATTGGACACTAAACTCTGCTTGTGAAGACTTGTTGGGGCAAGCGAAAGCGAAATTGTGATGGCACCACTTTCTGAGCGAGATCGTTACCAGCTACGCCTTCCTGGCACTTGTGCTGCAGCTTCACGTTCCTGGCACTTGTGCCGGTGGCACGAGAAGAGTCATTTGAGTGAGATCGTTGCCAGTATCGCTGGACTGGCTCCTGTGTAGGTGGCATGTAAAATACACCATTTTGATCGTGGCCATTGCCATTACAGCCTGAGTGGCCTTCGTGCCAGTGACACCTAAAAGCACCCACTACACTCTTGAAGTGGTTGGCATTAGGAAGGGCATCC
>NW_026332307.1:0-305 GCF_001194135.2 Octopus bimaculoides
CCAGCTTCGTCAAATTAATTCTGACTGATTCTATAATTGTATCAACTCCACTACTTCGACTCGTAAGTTATTTCATTAACCTCAGAATATTCTTTGCTCCTCTAGCCACAAGGGTGGGCGGGCAGTCGATTAGATTGACCCCAGTAAGCAACTGGTACTTAATTAATCGACCTCGAAAGGATGGAAGGTAAAGTCAATCTCGGCGGAATTTGAACTCAGAACGTAACGATAGACGAAATACCGCTAAGCAGTTCACCCGATGTGCTAACGATTCTGCCAGCTCGCCGACTTATTAACCCCGGAAT
>NW_026332308.1:0-248 GCF_001194135.2 Octopus bimaculoides
ATCTATCTATCTATAGGTAGATATATATGTGTTATATAGTTAAAAATGAGTGTTTCAATGAGTGTACACGTGGTGAAACTTCGAAGTCCTTCACACACACACATACAAAGTTTATGTTTATATATATTGTGTATATATGCGTATATATACACACATACAAAGTAAACTAAACTCCACTAAAACTGAGAAAGTAAAAAGTAAAAAAATAAAAACGAGCGCAATATAAATAAAAAAGAATATATATATAT
>NW_026332309.1:0-233 GCF_001194135.2 Octopus bimaculoides
TTGCAAAGGGTTAAATAATAGAGGTGTTTTAAGTGAAGAGAAAAAAAATAGTAGGGAAGTAAACTAATGAAGGATCAGTTTTCATGGAATTACACTTGCTAGTCAAAATGGAAGTACTATACATACATGATAGCAACTGAGAGTTATAGAAGATATTCCTTCAAAAAAACAAAAGGGAGAGAAACACAGAAAGAGAAGAATAGAATAAAGAATGAGGGTATATATAATGGAGA
>NW_026332310.1:0-1534 GCF_001194135.2 Octopus bimaculoides
GACAAGCTAAAAATATATTTACATTATAATATAATATACTATAAAAAATATAATATAACATAACATAAATTTAAAAAAAACATTTATATAGCCAACAATTTGTTTTGACTTATATACAGAAGTTAATTTATAAAATTTCCTATCTATGTATACAAGCCTCTTCAGGGCCTTGGATAAAAAACAAAAAACATGAAATTCCATTTAAGGACTACCAAATTGCAAAAATTGCAAAAATACTGATTCAAAAATACCTATGTTTAGAAGCGTGAGCGTTGATGATTCAAATACATAATAAGTACAATAAAAAAATAAAAAAATTGAAAAGAAAATTTACAATAGTCATAAAATGTTCATATGCATCTCCAATAATATTAATCGCAAAGTATTTAATTGAAAATAATCACTGCCATTTTATATTATAATATCAATACCTATATAATATGTAATATATTAAAAAAATTAATGGTGGAGTAGGAAATATATTTTATTTAAAATTACTACATATTATGTTGAAAAAAGATAAATTAATAAGGATATCTTTGATTCTGACAGTAAATTCAATAAAAAATTTCTTAATCGATAATCCATTCACTCTATAGTTTACTACCAATTAACAATAGAGAATATAGAGACAAGTACATCCTTAAAATTTATTTCTTTTTATTTTACAATGCCATACAGTATATTTTTATGGTTACAATGACCTACATGTGTTACCACGGGGTTAGGGTCAGAAATTAATTATTGATACTATCCCCGCCTTTGCCGGGGTCCTTTCTCAGCATTGGTATCTCATCTAGAAATACACAACTGAATATTTTCTCAATCTACTGCCTACATTGATAATTACCTTTCTTATCCAGTAATTAACAAGTTTGGCATGTACCTGTAAATGTGGGAAAGACCATACAAACCAAGTGATTTGTCCAGGGCACAACCTGTTATTCACTTTTTCTGATGCTTTACATCATCTACTGAGAGCTGCAGCAAACCATTGGGGAAGTAAACCTTGTTGTCCAGTTCCTTGCGACCTACTTGGAACAGTTAAGCAAAGTGTTGCTGGGAAACCACACATATCAACCTGGAATCAAATAACAAAAGCCCATCTTGGTCTGTCAGAAACTAAATAGTGGTTTTGTTTTCCTGTTATACTCCTGTCACACTGGTTCGTTGAATAAATTTTTGCTTTCTTGTGTCTAACAAACATAAGCCTTAGTTCAATGCAGCCTTGTTTTGTGGTAAAATGGTTGGGGCCCATTTTCACAGCTAGTAATCAGCTGTGATCTTTTTCCTAGTTACCTGCTCTAATACCCAGTAGCTCTCTCTCTTACCTACTTTTCTCTACTATCACTTCTTTGATAGATTCTCTGAATTCTAATCTAATCACTCCCACCAGTTGGTGGAGATGACTCTCATGGAATATTATTTCACTAATCTAGTCACTGTTGGCTTTGTGCACCTGGAATAATACATTAAGCTCTCAGTAACTGACTTCCTCTCAATGCATCCTATTTTAGTCAAACTTGTAGATGAT
>NW_026332311.1:0-544 GCF_001194135.2 Octopus bimaculoides
ATATATATATATATATATATATATACTTTTTATTAAAGCTGTAAAAACATCACAAAAAAACTGTGCATCAGAGTTTCAAGTTTCCTTTTGTTGGACACCTATGATCGAGACAGGAATAAAATTGTGATAGTACATGTAATATATGATTTGATATAATTCAATTTCATAAATAAGCATTTGAGTTTGATCGGGTAACTTATTTTTAAAACATAAATGGTGTTGTATTCACTAACAACTGGACAAGTGATGGCTGTATAAATTGAACAGTAACATATAAATATATTATATTATATAATATCGAAAAAACCTTGAGTGAAGGGAGAAATGCATGTCCAGAAGAGATTAATTAATAACTAGAGGCGTAAGTTTGCTTCTACAAATTAAAAAAAACCATAGATTAAATAAGTTCCTAGGTTGAAATATTCAATAATGAGTTTATGGTATATATACACACACAAACATATAAGTCTATGAGTATGTATACAAAATACATAGATGGATACACACACACACACACGTGTGTGTATTTATATATATATATATA
>NW_026332312.1:0-442 GCF_001194135.2 Octopus bimaculoides
ATATATACGCATCTTACTGTGTGAGTGTGTGTGTGTGTTTCCGTCAATCATTTTGTCTGCATCCTAAACCCTTTCTTTCGAATTCAACACATATGATACCGATTTTGGATAATATTTAAAGAACATTTTTTTCTCAGATTCGGTCAATTATAATAAACCAATGGTTTTGAATGCTGTCAGAGCAAAAGTGACACATGAATGACAAGCAAGAAATTAATTAAAATCGTAGATCAATTTTTAATTTAATAATTCTCCTTTGTTAAATTCTTTGTCAAATATTATATCACTCAATTTGAGAAAAAATATCTGTATACAACATATAATTATATAGATATAATTTGAAGATAACTTCAGTGACTTCATAAAATCTATGAGTATATGTATACACACACAGACGCGCGCGCACGCACGCACGCACACACACACACACACACACACACAC
>NW_026332313.1:0-364 GCF_001194135.2 Octopus bimaculoides
TATATGTAATATTAATAGTTTCTTATTATGAAACTAATAGATTTTATACAAGGCTGCAAGGAGAAGTGCTCAGAATATTTGAGACAAGAGTAAAATATTAGTTACAGAATAAAAACGCTGGATTAACGACTCAACATATCACACCCCCTCAATGAACATATATAAGAGATATAACATAATCCATCAAACATAAGGAATAAAAAGATATAAGAATAACGTAAGAAAGATAACGTAAGAAAATAAAATAAATAGAATGAGAAATATAGAAGAAGTATATATATATATTAATAATAATAATATGACAATAAAAGAAGGAATGAGACCTCGATATTATGTAAAATAGAGGAATTTATCTATAAATATA
>NW_026332315.1:0-320 GCF_001194135.2 Octopus bimaculoides
CACACACATACATAGATATATACATACACATGCACATATACACATACATATGTAAATAGATATTAACTTATACATATACAAGCATATGTACACACACACCCATACATATACACATACATACACATGCATACATAAACATACATACATACATATATACACACAAACATACATGTATACACACACATACACACATATGTAAATAGATATTCACTTATACATATACACACATGCACACATACATACACATGTAAATAGATATTTGCTTATATACACACATACATACACGTAGAAAAATACATACACATGCATACACACACAAA
>NW_026332316.1:0-342 GCF_001194135.2 Octopus bimaculoides
CCATCATCCACACACCTACACATGCACACATGCACACGTCAAGGTCACCAACCCCCTTCCACACGCACATACACGTTCTCACATACACACGCATGCGTACCTTCATTTTGGGATCACCACTACTTTATTATCTCCCCTTCTTCCTAGCTCTCCTGTGTGACCCCTCTGTCCGGCATTCGCAATGATAGATCACTAGCCACTACACCTTTTTCTATTTTTTCTTCCTGTTTATTTCTGCATTCCTCTCTGTCGAAGAGCGTAAGCTCGAAACATAAAAGACTATCTCACTCTTCGAGCGTTAAACTAATACATCTGTTTGTTGTTTACACACGCGTCTTCGTC
>NW_026332317.1:0-449 GCF_001194135.2 Octopus bimaculoides
ACTTGGCAGAGGGAGAAATAACTTTACTGTCAGCCACTGTCAGACAACGGTGCCAACGTCTCATGGAGAAAGATGCCTGGCTGATCAGCTACAACTTGGCAGAGGGAGAAATAACTTTACTGTCAGCCACTGTCAGACAACGGCGCCAACGTTATAACCCTACCATCTCTCCCTCTATACAATTACTGCTATAAAAGAAGGAACATACAGATACAGGCCTACATTCTCAACCTTGCATGTTTTATATACTATTACACTGGCCTACCCGTCGTGGTATGGCAACCTAGAATGTAACGGCATAAATAAATATTTTCTTATAAAAAAATGATCTTCATCGTGCAATCCTATAACCGTTACATATATATATATATATATGTACATCTATGTATACCATATGTAATGGTATATAAAATTCACTTTATCCCCCAAAAAATCTCAGAAATTTACCC
>NW_026332319.1:0-250 GCF_001194135.2 Octopus bimaculoides
TGTGTCTGTGGAGTGCTCAGCCACTTGCACGTTAATCTCACGTGCAGGCTGTTCCGTTAATCGGATCAACTGGAACCCTCGTCCTCGTAAGTGACAGATTGCCAACAACAACAACATATATATGACAAGGTGGTCAGCTGGCAGAAACGTTAGCATGCTGAGTGAAATGCTTAGCAGTATTTCTAAGCCTAGTACTCATCCTATTGGTCTCTTTTGCTGAACTGCTAAGTTACGGGGACGTAAACACACC
>NW_026332320.1:0-873 GCF_001194135.2 Octopus bimaculoides
GGCCATCCTAGATATGATCATAATATTAGTAATGTTCATACCTGTAACAAAAATAATTACTCCAATAATTTAATGTACACAAATGATGGCAATAGTCATTTAGATATTAATATAGGTAGTATGTACAATATTAGGAATCATAAAAATATCTGTAACAATAATAAGATTAGCAATAAGATTAACATCTCGGAATTAAATCCTAATAGAATTAAGTTTTTAGTGTGAATTCAAGGACCAAGAATGTAGTTTACCAATGCAAGGTAATGTCTCACGCTGATGTCTCATTTTACTTAGGTAGTTCATCGACACAGGTCTCTAAGAGAATTTCGAATCATTATTCGTCATTTAGGGATAGGAATAAAGCTAGCACCACCAGCCTAAGTAAATTTATTTGGGAACTGAAAGATTGCAATAAGCAATTCTCTTTGGAATGGTCTATACTGGCTACTTCAGTTCCCTACGACAAAGGTAAGGATTTTTGTCCTCTTTGTAACTTGGAACTTTTCTATATCCTGCTTTCCAAGAATTACCTAGTTAACCAAATAACTCAGAGGGCGTACCGTTGTCAGCACTTCAAGAAACATACCTTCTTTTATTACCGTAACTCCATCATTCCAACTAGGTTAGGTTTTAAGCGTTATTATTTTTTTTTTTTTCTCACTAAATGTCCTCTGAATAATAACTACCTCTACATCCACCGTAACTTGTCTTTTATTTTCCCCTTCTATAGTTGATTAAGTAATTTCCTTCCCAGTAATTGCTACTTGAGTTGCTTTGTACCACTAGTTGCTTTACCTTATATCCAACCTTCTCCTTATAAGCTTGTATATTGTTGTTATTATTATTTCTCAACAAAATACCCTGTACCTCGTT
>NW_026332321.1:0-212 GCF_001194135.2 Octopus bimaculoides
TATATATATATATATATATATATATATATATACCTATCTACCTATCTACATGTATATATGTTTGTATACATATATACATACATATATAGACACACACGCACGCACACACACACATAGAGTGTAAATGTCAACGTATATATATATATACACACATACATATATGCATGCGTGCATGCATGCATACACACACACACACATACACACACACACAC
>NW_026332322.1:0-1124 GCF_001194135.2 Octopus bimaculoides
AGAAGAAAAAGTACTTGGAGTATAGTTCCATTCCAACAGTAAACATCTATCTAAAGAATCCTTGTGGGTATTTTCCGGAGATAATTGTAGTTGCAAAGGTAGATATATATCATATCGTATCCAGTGTACTCTGTGCATTGTTTACTCAAAGGATAGTCCGAATCAAGTGAGAGATGTGTGTAGTCGGTATACAGCACTTACTCGGTATTGCCTGTATCTTTAGGGTTTGGTTGGCTCCAATACCCTTCATAACCTTTATATATATATGCAGATATATACTTCCATCTATATGTCTTGCAAACAATTTGCACATGCAAGTTCTACCAGTCGAGAACTCCGCAGACTGGAAGCCAGTAAGTCTATGAGGTCATCAAGAGAAAATGTATGTATATATATGTATACGTATATATATGTATATATATATGCATATACACACACACACACACACACACACACACACACACACACACACACACACACACACACACACACACACACACACACACACACACACACACACACACACACACACACACACACACACATATATATATATATATAGATAGATATGCATATAAATATGTGTACTTATATATATGTGTATATAAATATATATATGTATGTATATAATTTTTCAAAGTAAACTCTGTAATCGTTACCAATATAGCATAAGATTTCACCTCAAAGGATCATTGATTAGATTTCTTAAGGATCTTTCTCATTGTTTATATTTCCAAAGTTTTAAATTTATACATTTAAAAAGGAGAGATTCAACACCGGATTTATATATCCAAATTCTTCATTCAATGTAAACATTTCTGTGTTTGACTATATTCAACCATTAATAAGTTATATATATTAATCGTCTCACACGTCATCAGGAATGATTTTCATTAGAACAAAATACCAAAAGAAAACATAATGAATCGATCGAACAAATCAAATATTAATAAACTATATCATTTTCCGTTAAACACGAGTTCTATTTACATTGAATGAAGAATTTGGATATATAAATCCGGTGTTGAATCTCTCCTTTTTAAATGTATAAATTTTTATATGTATGTATATATGTATATATATGTATGTATATCTATATATGTATATATATATGTATGTATATA
>NW_026332323.1:0-1051 GCF_001194135.2 Octopus bimaculoides
TAACAATATACATACATGTATAATATATTATGCTTTACATATATAATATAAAATATACAAAATATATATATAAAATATAAAAATACCAGTAATTACTAAAATATATAACGTAGAGCATAGAAAGTAGGATAATATCTTACAGCTGTTTCAGCCAAGAGGCCATAGTACCCCATTTTACCTTTATCCCTCCAGTGAAGTATTTGGTAGATAAGATTGAGGTACTTGGGTGTGTCTCTGGGCTTCGTCAGAGAATTTAGAAAGTTCACAAGATTAAGTTATAAATATATATATATATATACATACTTTTAAATATACACACATATACATAAATATACATAAACGCATATACACGTATTAAAATGTATATGCATATATATGTATATGCATACAAAGGAATCAGTTATTATTATTATTATTATTATTATTATTATTATTATTATTATTATTATTATTATTATTATTATGTGTATTATATAAATTTAATCTTATTACATAAAGTATAAACAGAGGTAGGAGAAAATCATTAAAAGAGAAGTAATAGTGCAAGTCAAAAAAAAAAAAAAAACAATGTATCTTAAGATTATTGTAGTTATGTAGGAATGAAAAGGTATATACATGAAGAATACATATATATTTACGTACAAACATACCCATACTAATTAAAGGTCACAATACATGTACATAATAAAGCGCATCTAATAGGTTCATATGTTGAGAAAACTCAAACATATTCTTCAAGTGCAAGCCACATTTCATGACGAACTAAAGAAATTGAATATGAAACTATTAGTTGCGCTTTAGTACATGTATTGTAACCTTTAAATAAATAATATTTATCTCTCACCAGATGGAACACTTTTTTTGTTGAATTTTCTATCACGGTTCAGTACATGATATATATATGTATATAAATCTTTAGATGCATATATTAAGATGCATGTATGTGTGTAAACATATACATGCATATACTTATATATGCATACACGCATATATTTAATATCTATCTATTTACATACGATATATGTATGTGCATGTATGTGCATATATATAT
>NW_026332324.1:0-238 GCF_001194135.2 Octopus bimaculoides
TAGAATCAATAAATATATAGTTTTAAGTTTCTAAAATGTCTAAAAAGTAAAATAAAATAAAGTATACAGGCACATACATATGTATCCATTCTTACCATAATTTGAATTCTAGCTCATGCTGAGCACTTCAACTCTAGCCCGTTTTTATGTATTGTTATATTAACATTATCTAACTATACAAAAAATTACAGTTTATATATATCTATATATATAAAAATGAGAATGTCTGTCTGTCTGT
>NW_026332325.1:0-468 GCF_001194135.2 Octopus bimaculoides
ATATATATATATATATATATTTGTGTGTCTCTCTATATATACACATGTGTGTGTATATGTTTGTATGTATCTGTGTGTGTGTGTGTGTGCATCGATATGAAAAAAATTACACACACACAACTACATATGTATGTATCTATGCATGCAGATATCTGCACCTATGTGCATTTCAATGCTTGCATTGATGTGCAACTACATGCATCTGTATGCAAATGCATGCATGCTTCTGTGTGTGTGTGTGTGTGCGTGTGTGTGTGTGTAATGCTGGTCTTCTCTTAGTGATTACATTAAGGGTGTACTTCAACCAATCAGAGTCAAGAAACTAAAGGACAAAGGCAGCTGTTTTTGGATGGTGGATAGTTTAAGACACATTTCCCAAATGCTGTGGATAATTTTTCTGTGTGTGTGTGTGTGCATGTGGTTGTGTGTGTGTATGCATATATATATATATATATATATATATATATA
>NW_026332326.1:0-213 GCF_001194135.2 Octopus bimaculoides
GACAGGAAGAGGTCCAGCCTTGATTTAAAAACACCTACATCTACTTTGTGGAGATTCCTCAGACCCTTTGGGAGAATATTAAATAGCTGTGGACCCCTGAAACCCAGGTTGTTGCAGTAACTGGTCCTGAAACGCGATAGCATTGCTGGGAGCTTTGGCACTATGCAGTGTCGACCTGTTCTGGCATTGGTGTAGCTTTCAATGCCAAAATTT
>NW_026332327.1:0-656 GCF_001194135.2 Octopus bimaculoides
TGTCTCTGTCTGTCTCTGTCTGTCTGTCTGTCTCTGTCTGTCTGTCTCTGCCTGGCTGTCTGTCTGTTTTTCTGCCCCCCTCTCTCTCCTGCCAGACTTGAAGGCAAAAATAAAGAGATATGTACACTGCATTTCTCTCTGGATTATAATAATAATAATAATGATAATAATAATAATAATGATAATAATAATAATAATAATAATAATAATAATAGTAATGATAATAATAATAATAAAACCAGATGCATTGTGGAATATATAATTTGGATGTAAATTTGCTTTGGTCAACCTGAAAAGTGAAACAGAGATAGAAAATATGTTAAGCAAAATATAGATAACACTAATAATTCTTTCTACTATAGGCACAAGGTGTGAAGTTTTGGTGAAGGTGAGGCCAGTGTCAATTGCATCTACCCCCAATGCTCAACAGGAACTCAGTTTTTTTGACTCTGAAACAATGAAAGCCAAAAGATGCCTTAAAAGTTGAATTCAGAATGTAGGGAGCTGGAAGAAATGCCACTAAGCATTTTGTGCACTGTGGCAACAATTCTGCCAGCTCACTGCCTTGATATTAATAATAATCAATGATATAATACAGCTTATTGAATATTGAGATACATACACACACACACACACACACACACACACACACACAC
>NW_026332328.1:0-234 GCF_001194135.2 Octopus bimaculoides
TATATATATATATATATATATACACACATGTATGTGTGTATATATTCCTTTATTTGTTTCAGGCATTTGACTGCTGCCATGCTGGAGCACCGTCCCAAAGGGTTTTAGTCGGAGAAATCGACACCAGGACTTATTCTTTGCAACCCTAGTTCTTATTGTGTCTCCTATGCCGAAGTGTTAAGTCATGGGGACGTAAACACACCAACATCGGTTGTCAAGCGATGGTGGGGGACA
>NW_026332329.1:0-235 GCF_001194135.2 Octopus bimaculoides
CCAGACGAGAAGCACTAAGTACCTTGAAGAATTTGTGCCAAACAGTAGCATTCTTTCACTACAAAAGAGCACAATGAAAGCTACTTCACATATTTCAACAGGTAAGGGATTCTGTTGCCTTGATTCTGCTGCCAACTGTTATGCAAGCAAAGAATAATAAGCAGCAACTTATGTGTCTAAACAATGCTGATCCACAAAATGATACCTGTATTCAATATACCTTATAAAAATAGTT
>NW_026332330.1:0-263 GCF_001194135.2 Octopus bimaculoides
TAAACACATGAACAAATATATAAAAACAAATTAAACGAACATGTATTAACAGGGGATACAGATAATACATGCACTCCCCATACACACACATGCACTTACAAAACATAGACAAACATAGACACACATAGAGGAATACGCATGCGCATATATAGACACATACATTAGGAATACAAAATACAAAATGGCTGATCGATAGCAAGGAGGGACACACAAATTAGAAAGAAGAAAACAAAGGACCACTGATGAGGTCACAGAAGTGTGAC
>NW_026332331.1:0-215 GCF_001194135.2 Octopus bimaculoides
TACAACTACAATATCCATCATCATCGCAATAATGAAAACCAGCATAAGCACCACCGCTACCTTCGCCATTACCACTACAATCACCGCCACCAACAACCAATGCATCCACAACCACCACCACAACAACCGCCACCACAACCACCACCACAACCACAACCACAGCCACAACCACCACCACAACCACCACAACCACTGCCACAACCACCACCACAACC
>NW_026332332.1:0-1383 GCF_001194135.2 Octopus bimaculoides
TCAAACTCTGTATGCCTGTGATGCCAGACGAATCCTTTGGCCCCCTTTCGCTTAATTTAAGGAATTTCCAATTGTATTGAGAGCCAGTGATTGCGTGAATCCAGAACACCAGGTTTTGAAAAATCGATACCCCGAAATATTGATCCAGTCTCTACCTTCCACCATTATCGATCCTCGATTTTTTGTTCCATTCTCATAGTGTTGTTGTTTTTGTTGGTGGTGGAAGGACTTATCATTTTAGCGCTGTTTTTTTTTTTCTCTATTGAGTTCTAAACAAGTACAATTCTGATTCCAATTTGGCAATATTTACAGGATGGGGCGGCGTTGATTCGGTCATCGTTATTTTTTTCTAAAAAGTATTTGAACATTTCTTTATCGTTTTAAATGCATTTTTACAGATTTTCAATAGAACATTGAGCCAGCGCTGAAAGTTACAATGTTCCATATACGAATACGTCCATGTAAACAATAATACGATGGAAGATAGAGAAATAGGTATTATGTGTATATGCATATTTCAAGAGTTATATCTCCTTCCTCAGTACCACAAGGTAACTCATTAACTAGCCCCACATACAGTGCTTAAAGAGTCACTAGGTTTAGCGGTGTATCACTATTGAATATACAAATTTCACACATTAATTCCATTCCTAGCAACTGGTACGAACATATTAATTGCTAGTCCTATTGGTACACCTTAATTTGTTTTGCAACCATAATATAATACCACGTACATTAAAGGTTTACATGGCAATACTGTGTCCTACTTGTGTTACCAGTGCCTTGTTTTCATTTTAAAGTTATATCTGCAGATTTTCTATAGAATTTAAAGCCAACACTGAAAATTACGACGTTTCGTAAAGGAATGCGTCTATGTAAGCAATGCCACCGAAGACAAAAAAACAGATAATGAGGTTATATGCATAATTCCTGGGTGATTTCGAACAAAATTTGACAAATCACAGCAAATGTTTTCTTCCCTCCAACTTAGGTTCCCACGTACGTAGAATCGAGAGAAATTTAGATGAAGCTCTTCGCGGCACTTGGAGTTATTCGGCGTTCAAATCACGCTGAGGTTAACACGGATTTTCGTCTTTCACTGGAGGAGGGGGTAAATCCATGAGTAAATAACCAATTTAATACTGAAGTGAGTTCAATAGCGTTCTTCATTCCTACTTTCACTTTCATTCTCATTCAGTGCCCTTTTCTCTCTTTTTCCCTGACACTGCCGTCTGTATTTTCTTCTCTCGCTTTCTCCACACTCTATATTAGAAACGCTTCATTTAAGCGCATGCATATATTGAGTTCTACACCAGGACATCAATATTGCAATTCCTAAGCAATATATATATATATATATATATATATATATATATATATATA
>NW_026332332.1:2481-3127 GCF_001194135.2 Octopus bimaculoides
GTATGTATGTATATATATATATGTTCGAATATGTGTGTGTGTGTGTGTGTATATGTATGTGTATGTATATATATTATATATTGAGCGTTAGAAATCTAATATTTGTAGAATCCATAAAAAAAAAGTATTCCACCGAGTGAGAGAAAAATACGAATCTAACCAAACAATTAGGAAATAGATTTTGGTTTCGTTGTTGTTCCTCTTTTTCCTATTCCAGTTTTTGCATCAAACATCTTCACATTTTCTCTCTCATTTTCTCATTTTCCTAGAGGTCATTGGCCTGTTTTTTTAAAAATACTTCTAACGCATAAACCGAGACTGAGAGATTACACGGAGATACAGGGGGTTATTTTATAAATCTTCCTAATGAAAGAATCGTAAAAGCATGAAATCATTAATAGCTGTTTTGAAATTGCGTATTAATTTACACACACACCCACTCACATACACACACACACGTACACATATATAGGTGCTGGCGTGGTTGTGTGGTAAGTAGCTTATTTCCCAACCACATGGTCCCGGGTTCAGTCCCACTGCGTGGCACCTTGGGCAAGTGTCTTCTACTATAGCCTCGGGCCAACCAAAGCCTTGTGAGTGGATTTGGTAGACGGAAACTGAAAGAAGCCCGTCGTATATATGTATA